>NC_022031.1:453332-457140 GCF_000317375.1 Microtus ochrogaster
GTCAGGACCACGAGGGGTGCACCCACCCACGGAGACAGTGGGGCTGATCTATTGGGAGCTCACCAAGGCCAGCTGGACTGGGACTGAAAAAGCATGGATATTCTTCCCATCAGATGAACAGCAGCTGTACAGAACTCTTTCGCTTCATGCAGTCCTGTCTTCTCTAGACTACTAGAGTCCTATTCAGAAAGTCCTTACTAGGCCTGCATCTTCAACTGTTTTCCTCTACCAGTTTCATCTCTTATATTAAGGCCTTTGAACCATATAATAAAAATTTTGATGCCGAGCTAACACAGTAAAAATGCCGAATTCCAACACATATACATATACATAAATATTTTAGAAACCAATTCACCTTAAATTATATATTCCACATTGAGAAATGCATAGTTTCTCCAGTTTTTAATCCTAATTACTGATATCATAATTTTCATAAGAACACGCACTATATAAGACTGCTTTCAAGGAAAATATCTTAAAGAAAAATTTGTTTGCTTAATAAATTCAAAACGACTAAAGCAATATCATAAAATCCACATGAACATTATAATATGTTCAATCAGTACAAATTAAGGATCTAATTATACCTGTTTAATACTCAATTTGCATTTTAAAAGGGAATACAAAGTATTCTATTTTAGGTCTAAAAATAAGGGTCTGAATTAAAACTTTAAAAGAAACCTAACTATAGTTTATTTATGGATGCCACCCCACCCTAAAAATTAGAACATGCTAAGAACAAAGCATTTTTCAAGTACTGGACTATGCTGAACCTGAATGACTTATCACACAAGATGAAAGGAAAAGGTATGTATAAAGAGCTATGACTTTAGAAGTGTCATTTATACACGCATCAAGTGTTTCCAATTACTAAAGTGCAGTGGTTTCTAAAGTAGGGAGCACACCCACGTCTACCCCGAGTTCCATCCCCACCCTCTGTTAGGAGAAAGCATGTGGAAGGGAGATATCTGCTGTGTCCACAGGAAACACTCCTTTACCCCACGAGGCAAACCGCCTTGCTCACCTCCCTTGCACACGCTCACACCTACTTCTGCTAGTAAGCTTTCCACCGCTGTGACAACACCTGACACAGTCAGCTTAGGAAAAGGAAGGCTGGTTTTGACTAGGGGTTTTAGAAGCCTCCGTTCACGGTGCCTTCAGTGTGGCACTATTATCATGAAAGGCAGGCTCAGTGACAGAAGTCAGGAAACAACAGGAAACAGAGGCCAGCCTCCCTGCACTCTTTTCAAGGCCAGGCCTCCATCACCCCATCTCCTATCTATCACTAGGCCCTGCTTCCTCAAATCTGACCAGCCCAGGAACCCACAGGGCCACTGTTTAACGCAGCATCTGGTCCTCTTTGGGAAGTAAAGATCCACAAGTTAAGATTCATACCTCCTTCATACACACAATTTTATAATGCACTTCCTAGAGTAATTCATCAGAATACACAGACGACAGCATCTAGGATCGTGTCTGTGCACAACCCGTGAGAGGAAGTGTCCTGAAGAAGTCCTGGCACATTCAGGGTCAGGCATCCCACTCAAGCAGGGCAGCTGCATGTCTGACTGTGAAGCACAAGGAACAAACCATACAGATAAAGAAAAAATGGATGGTAAAGGATGACCAAGAAAAGAAAAGGGTGTGGTAAGTTCAAAGGCGAGAAAAGGCAGCAGGATTAAATGACGGAAAGAAAGAACGTACTTGAGCAAAACCTGCTGGGTAGGTGACCAGAGACTAATGCAGTGATGACATAAAGGTAAGAGGCAAGCCTTGCTGGGGAATGAGCAAAAATATTTAGAGAACAGGGAGTTTGGGGTCAGAAAAGACTGAAAAATATTTTAGGGGAGAAATATGAAAAAGTCAGAAGGATTTTATCAAAGAAAAGACAATTGAGAAAATTTAAGGTAGTCAATTGAGAAATCATAGATCTCTAGGTATAATCAGAAGAAATTCAGATATTTTTAAGTTATAAAACAGTAATCTCATTGGTTCATAGAACATAAGAATCTGATTTCAAGGAAGGAGATACGGTTATCTGCTAAAAAGGTGGGAAAAAGGAATACAATTTCTTAAGAGTTAAAAAGGTAACAATACTAGAAATGAATGAAGAAAAAAATTGTTTTTGTTTTTTGAGACAGTGATTCTCTGTGTAGCACTGGCTGTCCTGGAACTCACTTTGTAGGCCATGAGCTCAGAAATCCACCTGCCTCTGCCTCCCAAGTGCTGGGATTAAAGGCATGCGCCACCACGTCTGGCAAATTTTTTTTTAAGTACCTTATTAATATTCTGTGTACATGCAGGCCTCCATATTGAGACAGGAGGACAACATTAAGCAGCGGGTTTTCTACTGTGAATTCTGGGGGTCCGATCCAGCCATCTACCCCCAGAGCCGCCACGCCAGCACAGGGGAAAGAGCTGGGGAGGGGAGCTCTGCAGTGAATACAGCTGCCTCCACCGCCCTCTTCCACAGCAGCTGCCCCGCCTGCATGGGATGCCCGAGCCTGAATGTGGCAGGGCTTCTTCAGAGCAGTTCCTCTCACAGAATGTGACACAGACATAAGTCTCTACAGATGCTGATGTCTTTGACTTTAAAAGTATGTGCATATGTGTATGTCTGTGTGGGTATGTACATCTGAGTGTAGGTGCCCAGGCAAAGCCGAGGAGGGCATCAGGATGCCCTGGAGCTGGAGCTATGGGGTAGGGAGGTAGCCACCTGAAGTGGGTGCCTGTCCAGTCCCAATCCTCCCCTTCCTCTGAGGCAAGTGGATCTCCTGCCTCCCCCTCCAGCCTTCTCTATCTGTCCTTCCAGGAAGGCAGCTTCTGCCTCTCTCTCTTCTTCCCTTCCTCCCTTCTCTCCTTCCCCTCCCCCTCTATAACCCACTAAATAAACTCAATACCCAAGCTCTCTCTGCATGTTGTAATGGTGTGTCTGTCTCTCAGCCCCCCAACCCCGCACTATAATCTCCCACCTACAAAGTGACCCACTCTTTCATGAATGATAACAATGTCGGCATCCAAAATCAATTCCTTTGTAAAAAAAAAAAAAAGGCAGTAGATAAACAGATTTACTGGAATTTCTGATTCCAGGTCTACTACTCTATAGCCTGGTTTCCCGTTTCCAACCACAGTTACCAGTTGCCTATAGAATAACCACAATACGGTTATATCCAAGTAAGCTCTGGTCCCTGCGCTGTAAATGGGTCTCATGCTTCCCTTCCACGATGACTTCCACTGTTCCAGTCACCTGAGCTGGAAACCTTAAGCATCAGTCTTACTGGAATAATCTCCTACAGCTTTCCTACCAATTGTCACTTTAATTCAGCTCCAACTTGGCTCTCTGGATTAGTCTTGCCACATCCACTGGGGCTCACACATCACCAATGCCAGTATCTAAGACGGCCATCCTCAAAGACCACTCTTTCATCTCTCCACAGTCATAACCTTGCAGACTTGAGTGGAATTTCCTAATTGATTCTTGCTTATACCAAAGCAAGTATTTTATTACTTACTCAACTTCAGCCATGCTATGAGATCTTGACCACTAAAATATATGCACAGACTTGAACACGTTGGCACAGGAGACCACTTCCTAAATATAACACCAGCATCATATAACACCAGCATCACAGACACTGAGAGAAACAATTAATAAATGGGACCTCCTGAAACTGAAAAGCTTCTGTAAAGCAAAGGACACAGTCAACAAGACAAAACAACAACCTACAGAATGGAAAAAGATCTTCACTAACCCCACATCAGACAGAGGTCTGATCTCTAAAATATACAAAGAACAAGAAATTGGTCA
>NC_022031.1:457258-460559 GCF_000317375.1 Microtus ochrogaster
TGTAAGAATGGCCAAGATCAAAAACACTGATGACAACTTATGCTGGAGAGGTTGTGGGGAAAAGGGAACACCTCTGCATGGCTAGTGGGAATGCAAGCTGGTACAGCCCCCTTGGATGTCAGTGTGGCGATTTCTCAGAAAATTAGAAAACAACCTCCCTCAAGATCCAGTAATACCACTTTTGGATATATATCCAAAGGATGCTCAATAGTGCTACAAGGACATGTGCTCATCTATGTTCATAGAAGCATTGTTTGTCATAGCCAGAACCTGGAAACAATCTAAATGCCCCTTGACTGAAGAATGGATAAGGACAATGTGGTACATTTACACAATGGAGTACTACACAGCAGAAAAAATAACGACATCTTGAATTTTACAGGAAAATGCATGGAGCTAAAAAATATTATTTTGAGTAAGGAAACCCAGACAGACACAGAAAGACAATTATTATTACATGTACTCACTCATAGGTGGTTTTTAAACATAAAGCAAAGGAAACCAGCCTACAAACCACAATTCCAGAGAACTTAGACAACAATATGGACACTAAGAGAGACTTACATAGATCTAATCTATATGGGAAGTAGAAAGTAGAAAAAGACAAGATCTCCTGAGTAAATGGGGAGCATGGGGACCTTGGGAGAGGGTTAAAGGGGGGAGGGGAGAGCAGGGAAGGGAGCAGGGAAAAATGTAGAGCTCAATAAAAATCAATAAAATAAAGGTGATAAAATATATATGCACAGAAAATAAAAAAGACAAAACTAACAAAGTAAAGAGAAGAGGGACAAAGAGAATGGTGAGGAAGAAGCCTTTGCAGCTTGCTAGGTATGAGACAGAAGAAAAGTCCACAGTGCAAACAGGAGGGACAGGAAGGGCATGGTGGGGCAGGAGTTCAGTGGTAAACACTGCTGGCTAGAACATGCAAGGCCCTGGTTTGATACCCAGCAGAGCTGGTGAGAGACAACAGAGAGATAAAAGAACAAGCAACACAGCGAAAAAAGCTTGCACACGGATTGGACTGAAGCGTTTACAAGACGGGCTACAATGAGGAGGGTGACTCGGCTTTCAGGCTGCATGCACAGTAATCCAATTAGCCAAAGCAAAAACTACAGCCTGACAATTAGTCTGAAATCATTCAGGCTCTCTTGCATGAGAAGAAATAAATATGTAGAGAACTCCGCACCAGCAGCCTGAGAAAAGAGCTCTTGCCATTGTGAGAGGGGTGAGAGTGGGGGGGGGTGAGACAGAGAAAGATGTAGAAACTGAGCTGGCAGGACCTGACACACCCCATGGATGCTTCCCACACTATTCCCAAGTGACATCAGTCTACTTGGCGTATACATAAGTAAGGGGGCAAAGGTCTGGATACCTAGAATCATACAAACTATATATATATAAAAAACCCTAAAGGTATCTTGTAAATATATTGGAAATTTAGGGTTAAAAAGTAATTAATACTACTAATATTGGTGATAAAACCACATCAACATTAAAAATATGGCAAAGGATGCCAGGTGGTGGTGATGTACACCTTTAATCCCAGCACTCAGGAGGCAAAAGCAGGTGGATCTCTGAGTTCGATGCCAGCCTGGTCTACAGAACAAGTTCCAGGACAGCCAGGATTACACAGAGAACCTGTCTCAAATCCTGTTGGGAGGCCTTGCTGGCTGAACAGAAGTTGCAGTCTATCATAGCCTGGCTCTTTCCAAAGCTAGGCAACACGGGAATCCCTTCCTTCCCAGTGAAACTTCCTGCTTCTACCTGTCCTTATCTGGAGAGTTTCCCAGTGCTTCTGAAAGTTGTCTCTAAGCCAGATGCCTGATTTACCTTTAGCATGACCCTTGGCACAGATCCCTGCTAGAAGGCTCCCCTGCTGCAATATGGCAACTAAGACTTACACTAGGAGTCTTATGATAGAACCATGACAGTTAATACACATTAGGGTTTGTCCCTGGGCTTCCCAATCCTATCTATTTCTTATACTCTGAAATAAACTTGAGCACATTCACTGAAGTGTCTCCTGGATAGCTGTCTCTGTCATACCTGCAGCTGGCAAACCCTGTTCCCAGCTTCTGCTCCCTCTACCCTTATGGAACAATGCAGCCAACTATCCTGAGGAAGAAGCAGTATAGAACTCCCTGCCCCCAACACCACCACCAAAGAAAATATAGAAAAGATAGAAGAATGTTTTCATTTTCTTATGTCTTTTTCTACCACACATCTCATTGGTGAGACACGGCTGGGAGATGGCTCAGTCAGCAAAGGCCGCTGCACAGCAAGACCACTTGAACTTGGATTCCTAGAGCCCATCTAAAAGGCAGGCATGGGAAAACACTTATCACTTCAGCTTAGCACTGGAGGGAGGGAAAGGTGAAGACGGGTGGTCAGCTAACCTAGCCAAAGTGACCAGCTTCAGGTCAGCAGGGAACATAATTGTGGTCAGTGATTAAGGGAAGACACCAGTTCTGGGATCTACTATATGTGCACACAAGTACATTTACCCATATACACATGTGTACACACAGACAACACACAAAGAAATTTTAAAAGCAATTATGACACTTTTAGAATAAAAGTTGAATTTGTTCACAAGAAATAATGTACATAAACTTTGTACACCTCCCTATATAGGAGGCAGGCCAATCCACACCCCCAACCCCAGGAAGAAAGCCTAGGGGCTCACTTCTTACAGAGGAGGGTATAAGTGAAAATGCACGCTCCACGACACCCTCACCATGATGTCCTGGTCACTTTCGTAGATGATCCAGGAAGGCGTTCACTCAGTCTAGATGGAGAGGTCCATGCAGAGGAATGAGACCTCTTGCCAACACCCAGCATGCTATGCTATGGTCTGGATCTGGAATGTTCTCCAAAGGTTCAGTGTTCATGGCTTGGTCACCAGCTCAGGGCATAGTTGGCCGTCCTCTACTCCCAGCCAAGCTTTCCGATGATTGTCTACCAGGCAAACACCTCAAATGAATGTCCCAAGAGACCATGAGCCAGAATTCAGCTAAGGCAATCACTGATTCATGGATACTATCAATTACATGTGACAAACAAATGTTTACTATTCTAAGTTACTAAGTTTTGGGAAAACTTGTTACACTCTGTACTGGCTGGTTCTGTGTGTCAACTTAAGACAAGCTAGAGTCACAAGAGAAGGAGCCTCCGTTGAGGAACTGCCTCCATGAGATCCAGCTGTAAGCCATTTTCTCATTTAGTGATCAGTGGGGGAGGGCCCATTACCAGACTGCTGTCCTAAGTTCTATAAGAAAGCAGGCTGGCCTGGCGGTGGTGG
>NC_022031.1:461149-470901 GCF_000317375.1 Microtus ochrogaster
CTGTGTGCATTCTGATTCTCTGCCATACTTCATGCCGCTTCCCCAGAAATGTCTTTCTATTACTTAATTCCCAACAACTTCTCCATCTTTTAGATTCTAAAGTTCCATCTTTTAGAAAAGACTTTTTTTCTGCTTACAAAATCATCTTAACTCTTTCTCTAAAGACCTCATTCACGTGGGCATTTGCTCATTTTTCTGCATTGCTGCTATGCTCTACAGATCCTTTGAACTGTATTCAACATACTGTAGTATGCAAAAAGTTTACTGAGGAGAAATGAAATTATACACACATGCATGCATGCACATGTACTTCTACTGGAAGTGAATCTGAACAGCATGAAGCAGCAAAGCTGGATGCGAAGGGCAGAAAAAAGCTATGCTAGCTCAGGCATGCTCACTTGCTAGTGCCGTCGCGCTGGGGTAAGTTACTTCAAATGCTAGCCTTGGTTTCTTCAGTGTCTTTAAACAGGTTTCCTAACAGTATTAATATCAGAGTAATAAAAAGGGTGAAGAAAATAATGCATGCAATTTTCTTTTTTGTTGTTTATTTTTACTTAAAAATTTCCACCTCCTCCTCTCCTCCCATTTCCCTCCCCCTCTCCCACCCCCCTCCCTCCCCAGTCCAAAGAGCAGTCAGGGTTCCCTGCCCTGTGGGAAGTCCAAGGTCCTCCCCCCCTCCATCCAGCAATTTTCTTTATAACGTATTTTGCATAGAGAATGTTCAACAAACGTGAAATATTATTTATGTTATAATAACCACAAAATACAAAATATGTACTGAAATACTATTCTCCAAGTCTCTAGATGTTACCAAGTAGCAATGAATTAATGGAAAATTATACAGGCTAAAATAGAACACAGATCTTCTATTAAAACAACTTTTAATATTTGGAAATTCCACTCTTGATCCAAGTGTAGGACTGAAGCCTTGACTTTTTCTCCTCTCCTACTGAGATTTTAATGTCAAAGGTTTTGTGGAAAAACTTGAAAAGGCTTGCACTCCTTGAGAAGTAGTCACACCAAGACATGGCTGGATCACTTGTGACCTTTCCAGTTCCGAAATGGCACAAAAATTCCCAGACATTTCTTCTGACCATCTCCGCCCTGACAGGTGACAACTACACAGCAGTCAGTTCTGGTAGCAACAAAAACAGAGTCTACAGCATCCAAGCCAACAGCAAAATCCAAAGAGTCTACAGCAACCAAGCTAATAGCAAAATCCAAAAGCAGTTTCCATGATATGCATCCCAACTAGGAACAACTTGACCCCTCAATACCATGTGCGGTCGACACCACATGCTTCCACAACTCATGTACAATCTGACCACATGTGAAAAAACTGTTCATATAACTATTGTCTTTTATTTAACGTTTAAACATAGCACACCCTTTTACTTTTAAATTATCGAAGATGTGTTACAGAAGAGCTAGGTCACAGGTGAGTCTAAATCACCAATCTAGACAAAAATAGACACACTTTTAAGGTGTGTTCTTTCTCTTCTGAAGTAAAGAGACTCAATTCAAACTTTTTTCTCTTTGCCAATATACACCTTAAAAACTTGAGTTTTTGAAACATCCACTATATACTCCACTTTCTATTTGACCCTATATATTTCATAACCTGAAATAGAAACAAAGACTGGGAAATGAGCTTGTTTATTCCACCCAGTGTCAAACAAAAGTACAAGTAACATTCAGGGCACGTGCAAGTTACCTTGCAGCTGCCAATCATGCTTGTTTTGAAACTCGATTTTCAGAGCTGTCAATCACGTGTGTTGTGATAGAGATGCCAGAGTAGATATAATGCATTAAAGAGGCGCAAGCCTCATTTACACATTAATAAATAAAAGGACATTTTACTTATACAGCTGAGCTGGATGATTTTACAGAAATGCTTGCAATTCCTGAAAAATGAAAATATAATAATGAAATGAAAAGGTTTTGAGACTTTGACAAATCAATACGCATTGATGAACTGTGGGGATTCTGTACTTTGGAAAAGGTGGACACGCTCCTAGCCTGGTAACTAATTAGAAGTTGAATGCCCAAGAATGAGAATGACAGAATCAAACTGATCTTAATCTTAATGGGAGCAAGCAAGATGTCAAAAATAACACCCTTCTGTTCTACCCTCCAGTACAACTCAACTCACTACTAAGTCACAAATGAACTAGAATACTGTTTGAAAGCCACCTCTGCCTCCTCTACTTTGCCGAGGGCTTTATTCACCCTGCCATCACTTCTTCCAACAGTTTCCTCAGAGACCCAACTCTAGTATAAACACTCCACACCTCTTCCAGAATGACCTCACTGAAACACAAATGTGAGTCATGTTACCTGTTAGAATATTTCAGTGGCTGTTTATTCCCTTCCAAATAAAGCCACACCTTTTAAAACAGCATTTCTGTTACTGAAAACCTATATTCTGTCCACCTGCCACATTTTCTACCACACCTCCTTAACCCGGGCTGGCTAAACTGCTTGGGTTCCCAGGAGACATGGGCTCTTTCACCTGGCAGCCAGCACTCTTGCTCTCCCCATACTCCCCAACCCATGTCAGCAGCCCCTCTGCAATGGCTCCCTGATGCAAGCAATGGAGACTGACCCCTAGTCACCACTCCCGGAGAACATGGTCAAAGAATGAACGTGGCGCTATTTTGTATGCTTACTCTCTGTACCAGGCACTGAGGATGCAATCTCAGGATGCAGAGATTAGCTCTAATCCATGTATCATTAGCATTAATAATACCGAGGTAACTAATACAGTGGTCCTCAACTTTCCTAAGGCTGTAAACCTTTAATACAGTTCCTCATATTGTGGTGATTCCCAACAATAAAATTATTTTTGTTGCTACTTCGTAACTGTACTTTTGCTTCTGTTATGAACCATAATGTAAATATCTGGTTTTTGATGGTCTTAACCCCTGTGAAAGGTCACTTGACCTCAAAGGGGTCGCGACCCACAGGTTAAGAACCACTGATCTGCTGGATACACACTTAAAGTTTCTAGACACAATGAAAAATTATACTGTTTGTTTAAAAATAAATGTTTTGCAGGTATATTCCAAAGCAAGCAAACTAATCAACATCATAAAGCTATTCTTTAGGCTTAATAATTTTTAAAGGAATTTCATGATCCACTTACAAGTTCCCTGTAAGAATTTCACTTCTTCAAACACAATCTAGAATCCAATAATCCCACCTTACTTTCCCCACTATTTCTACTGAGGTGTTAAAGTTTCTACCGTGAAAAATGCTCATGTCTTAAACACTCAGCACCTCGGCTGGTTCGACAGACACTGCTCTAATATGTGACAGCCCTACCAAGTGGACCAGTGAACAGAGGCAAACCCCAGGGCAGCCACACTTCACCCAGAGCCAATGAGAACGGAGCTGAGGAGCTGAGCAGCTGTCATAATATACGCAGAAGCTCACCGGCTAAAGTGCCTGCACCTGGGGCCTTACTCAGTAGCTGTCCTTATTTTCAGCACAACCAGTTTCTCAGGTTTCAGTACACTGGACAGGAAAATGTAGGAGATTTGAGAGTAGAAACGGGTGTCATAGCAGGAAAGGAGAGTTGAAACAAAATTACAGAACTGGGGGTTATGTGCTTACTGAGCAGTAACTCTATATGGTATCTGTGTGATGATAAAATATAGAAATTCATATTTGCAAGTATGACCTCAGGACATAAAAACCAAGGTTAAGTTTTAGGCCCAATGAAGTTAAAGCTGTTACATTCTATAAAAGCACCAATCAAAAAATGAAAAATTGAGTATTATGTATATCAACAGACTTCTGTTCCCTTCAAAATAAATCGCATTTCTAAATACCATGAGTTATCTACATTGGGTGCCATTATGTAACATGAACGGGGACCAGGCCCTGTTTGTTTGTTGTTGGGGTTTTTGTCCTCCCACCAGGTTTTTCACAACTGTTTAGCCCCAAAGAAAATCACACATAAGTCTGTATAAGTTATAAAGCTGATTGGCCCGTTAGCTCCAGCCTCTCACTGGCTAACTCGCACATCTTGATCAACCCATTTTTCTGATCTATGTTAGCCTTTTTTCAGTGGGGCAGCTCACATCCTGCTGCTTCAGTGATCTGGGCAAGAGTGGGAGGAATCAACTTCCTCCCTCCCAGAATTCTCCTGTTCTCATTACATCATTTCTGCTTCCTGTCTGGTTTTTCTGCCTATATTTCCTGTCTGGCCAATCAGCGTTTATTTATAACATGATTGACAGAATACAGACAATTCTCCCACACCAGAGGCATGCTGACTTTAGCTACCAATCACTGCTAAACATAACCAATTTCTGTAACTACTATTGGCATTACAATTACAATCTTGATTTATTCTAAAAATCCTGGGCCAGCTATAAATTACTGTACTGGTACTAACACTGTCAAACCATGGAATACCATTGTCTTAGTCAGGTCAGTATGCCACAGCAAAGCCTGAGGAAAATGGTAGCTTACAAACAGCAGCAACGTATTCCTCACAGTTGTAAGAGTTAAGGAGTCCAAAGGTGGCAGCTGAGTCTGTGTGACGAAGGGAAATTCCTGGACACTATACCCTCAACTGGAGGAAGGATCAAGGACATTCTCAAGGGTTGACAAAAACACTAATGCCACTCATGACGTAATCCCTTTCCAACAGCCCGACCTCCTAATAGCATCACGTTGGTGATTATGTTTTAACATCTGAATCTTGGCGAACACACACACTCAGACTGCAGCCATCATGGCCACCACGGCCACCACAGCCAGCATCGATAGAAAACTACCTGCATCCTTTAGCAGACCTGCATCTCCATCTCTCACTGGTAGAGAACGGACTGCGCAGGTGAGACTAGGGTTTGACGACGTGTTTCATGATTGGAAAAGCAGAAAACCCTCACGGGCCCTGGATTAACACAGAGCCCTAGGCTGAAAATCTGCTTTGTTATTAATTAATTGTGTAACTGCAACACATTATGCCCAGAAAGTCATTTCGTTCATTTGGAAAATAGCAATGCTATTGCTTACATTCTGGTTTTTTGTATGCTATTCACACTGGAACAAATCTGTTTATTTGAGTGTACATTGTGTGTATATGACAGAAGAAAAAATATCTAAAGGGTAGGCAGATACTGAAAAAAGTGCTTTGTCTAAAACATAGCAGAAGCCCTCTGGTTACATAAGAACAAAGGAGACTCAGACAAAAGAGACAGATATACCGGAAGAATGAGAAGCAAAGCAAAGTGACTTAAACACACCAAAGAGTGAGCATCGCCGTCTCTTTGAGTGAGGGTCCACAGAGGAGCTCTGGCCACCTTCCTTTCCTAGCCTTGCCTATCTTGTAAGACTTATGTCTGTCAGGTCCACCACTGGAAAGAGAACCAGACAGAAAGTCATCTGCAAAGCAATGCCTTCCAAATTTTACCATCTTTTGTTCACCTTTTGTGTGCATGTATGGGTGAGATCTAAGAAAAGGCCTTGCTCTGCAGCCCGAGCTGGTCCAGCACTTACTATGCATACACATCAGGCTGTGACCTTCTGCCTCGGTGTTCCCAGTGCTGCATTGTAGGTGGGTGATGCCACTCTTAGCTTTGCTTCTCAACCTTCAAATATCCTTGCTCAATCAGTTGATTTTAGGAAAATCAACTCTAGAGACTTTTTGTTTTCTTTTTATTTTTTTTTATTAATCAATAATATCATTATACATAACAATGCATGTTCCCACTCCCTCCCCTCCTCCCATTCCCTCTACACAGCTTCCCACTCCACCCCCATCCAATCCTCAGAGAGGGTAAGGCATATTGCTTTGTAGGAAGGTCCAAGGCCCTCCCTACTATATCTAGGCTGAGCAAGGTATCCATCATCCAAAGAGAATAGGATCCCAAAAAGCCAGTACATGCAGTAGGGATAAATCCTGGTGCTATTGCCAGTGGCTACTCAATCTGCCCCAGCCATGTAACTGTCAGCACTTTCTACGACTCACACACAACCCTGAAGTCTTTCTGCAAAATACTAGGACTTTTTGGTGCAAAGGTTGGAAACCATTTGTTTAAAAAATATAATTCTCACACACACACACACACACACACATACACACACACACACACACAAACACACAAGCTAAATCCAGGTTTGGTGGCACACACCTATGACCTCAGAATTTGGGAGGTTGAAGCAGAAGACTCCCCGAAAGTTCATGGCCAACCAGGGCCATGTCTGTTAAGAAACAGACAACAGAGGAGATGAAACTTCAGCTATGCCATGGCCCGCTGTGTTGATAGCACTGCCCTCTGGAGATTGACTGACCATAGAGTCTCAACCTCAGCCCAGACTGCAACTGGAAGAGTGATCATAGGAGCAAAAGCCACGCCTGTACCAGGAGGAGTGACCAAAGGAGCAATAGCCACGCCATGCCTGTACCAGGAGGAGCGACCATCTAAGCCTTGGGCCTGTTGGTACCCGGAGGAACAATTACAGAAGTCTCTACCCTGCTTACACCTGAAGCATTCAACAGAGCCACAGCCCCCAACTACAATTAGAGGAAAAGGGACACCTCTGAAACACAGGCTCTGTCTATTCTGATTGGATGAAAAAATGGGTCCATCAGGATAAGAATCCACTCCACAACATAAAGAACAAGACAGCACCACAAGAAACTAGTGGTTCTACAATAGCAAGACCTGAACATCCCAACACAAATGAAGCAGAGAAAATGACCATAAAAATAACTTTATGAGGAAGATTGAGGCCCTTAAAGAGGAAATAAAAAAAATCACTTGAAGTGGAAGAACAGACAAAAAAAAAAAAGTGGAAGACATCAGCGAATCCCTTAAAAACAACAACAAAAAAAAGCAATCAAACAGGTGAAAGAAAGGGGTCAAACTTAAAAACTAAAATAGAGGCAATAAAGAAAACACAAACAAAGAGAAATTTAAAAATGGAAAATCTCGTAACCAATCAGGAACTATAGAGGCAAGTATAAACAACAGAACACAAGAGATGAAAGAAAGAATCTCAGGTGTTTTAAAGATACAATAGAGGAAATAGATACATCAGTCAAAGAAAATGTTAAATCCAAAAAATTCTTAAAATCTCCAGGAAATCTGGAACTCTATAAAAAGACTGAACCTAAGAATAGTAAGAATTGAAGAAGGAGAAGTCTAGCTCAAAGGCACAGAAAATATACTCAACAAAATCATAAAACAAAACTTTCCCAACCTAAAAGAAGGACATACCTATGAAAATACAAGAAACTTACAGAACACTAAACAGACGGGACAAAAAAAAAAAGCTCCCTCATCACAAGATAACCAAAACACTAAACATACAGAATAAAGAAAGAATATTAAGAACTGCAAAGGAAAAAGGCCAAGAAACATATAAAGGCAGACCTATCAGAATTACACCTGACTTCTCAATAGAAAGAATGAAAACCAGAGGACTCTGGTCAGGAGTTATGTAGACACTGAGAGACTGGATGCCAGTCCAGGCTGCTAAATCCAGCAAAACTTTCAAGCAACATAGATGGAGAAAGGAGGATATTCCATGACAAAAACAGATTTAATCAATACCTATCCACAAATCCAGCCCTACAAAAAATACTAGAAGGAAAATTCCAACTCAAGGTACACCTACAAAACCACAGGAAATAGATTATCACACACCAGAAAATCCCAAAGAAGAGAACCGCACACACAATACCACCACAACTAACAAAAGTAAAAATGACAGGAACTAGCAATCACTGTTCATTAATATCCCTTAATATCAATGGGCTCAATTCACCTATAAAAAGACACAGACTAACGGATTAGATACAAAAACAGAATCCATTCTTCTACTGCATACAAGAAACAAATCTCAACTACAAAGACAGATATTGCCTCAGAGTAAAGGATGGGGGAAAAGATTTTCTAATCAAATGGACCTAAGAAACAAGCTGGTGTAGCTATCCTAATATCTAACAAAATTAGTTACAAGAGAATGAAGAAGATCATTTCCTATTTGTCACAGGAAAAAGTCCACCAAAATGAAGTCTCAATACTGAACATCTGAAGGCGTAAGTCACAAACAATCCCACACCAGTTTGGAATTATGATTACTAGAATGGTTATTTATTTAAAGGGGAAAACTTACAGATCACCGTCCCAGACAACAGCCCTCTGCACAATCAGGAAAGGAGTCTAGTCACTGGAAGCGGAGCCGGAAGCCAGAGAGAGAGAGAAAGAGAGCAGAGGGAAGTGGCCGCTTTTTTAAAGGGAGAGAGACCACACCCCAATGGGCTGGTATCTCAGCAGCTATTGGCTGAAGTAGCGGAAGGAGCTCCTGTAACAAACATCTATGCCCCAAATACAAGGGCACCCTCATTCATAAAAGAAACATTACTAAAGCTTAAATCACACATAAAGTCCCACACACTACACTGAGAGGCTTCAACACCCCACTCTCAACACTGGAAAGGTTTGCCAGACAGAAATTTAACAGAGGAATAAGAGAACTAACAAATGTCATGACTGAAATGGACTTAACAGACATCTATAGAACATTCTACCCAAACACAAAAGAATATACCGTCTTCTCAGCACCTCATGGGACCTTCTCTAAAACTAACCACATACTTGGTCACAAAACAAATCTCAACAGACACAAAAAAAATTGGAAAAACGCCCTGTATCTTATCAGATAACCAAGGCTTAACATTAGGATCCAACAGTAATGCAAATCTCAGAAAGTTTACAAACTCATGGAAACTGAACAATGATCAACTGAACCAAAAGAATTCCTGAGTCAAGGAAGAAAAAAAAAAATTAACACTTCCTAGAATTCAATGAAAATGAAGGTACAACATACCCAAACTTACGGGACACTATGAAAGCAGTACTAAAAGGAAAGTCTATAGCAGTAAATGTCTACATAAAGAAGTTGGAGAAATCTCACACTAGCAAATTAACAGAACACCTAAAAGCTCTAGAACAAAAGGAAGCAAATTCATCCAGGAGGAGCAGTTGGCAGGAATAATCAAAATGACAACAGGAATAATCAAATTGATGCTGAAATCAATAAAATAGAAACAAAGAGAACAATACAAAGAATTAACGAAACAAAGAGTTGGTTCTTCATGAAAGTCAACAAGACAGACAAACCCTATCCAAACTAACCAAAAGGCAAAGAGAGAACATTCAAATTAACAAAGTCAGAAATGAAAAGGGGAGACATAACAACAGACACGAGGAAATCCAGAGAATTATCAGGTCATACTTCAAAAAAAAAAGTACTCTACAAAACTGAAAAGCTTAAAGGAAATGGACAATTTTCTGGCTAAGTACCATAAACCAAAATTAAATCAAAACCAGAAAAGCAAATTAAATAGACCTATAACTGCTAAGGAAATAGAAACAGTCATCAAAAGTCTCCCAATCAAAAAAAGCCCAGGACCAGATGGTTTCAGCAAAGAATTCTGCAGGAACATCAAAGAAGAACTAATACCAATAATCCTCAAATTGTTCCACACAATAGAAATAAAAGGAACATTACCAAACTCTTTTTATGGGGCTACAGTTACTCTGATACCCAAGCCATACAAAGACATAACTAAGAAAGAGAATTATAGGCCAATCTCCCTCATGAACATTGATAGAAAAATACTCAATAAAATACTGGAAACGAAATTCAAAAACACATCAGAAAAATAATCCACCATGACCAAGCAGGTTTCATCCCAGAGATGCAGGGATGGTTTAACATATGAAAAT
>NC_022031.1:471439-476539 GCF_000317375.1 Microtus ochrogaster
ACAAATAACATAAAATATCTTGGGGTAATAACTCTACTCACACAAGTGAAGGACCTGTATGAAAAGAACTTTAAATCTTTGATGAAAGAAATCAAAGACATCAGAAAATGGAATGATTTCCCATGCTTTTGGGTAGGTCGGATTAACATAGTGAAAACGGTAATCTTACCAAAAGCAATCTACAGATTCAATGCAATACCCAGCAAAATCCCAGCATAATTTTTCACAGACCTCAAAAAAACAATACTCAACTTCATATGGAAAAGCAAAAAACCCATGATAGCCAAAACAATCCTGCAAAATAATGGAACTTCTAGAGGCATCACCATTCCTGACTTCAAATTCTACCACAGAGCTACAGTAATGGGAACAGCTTGTTATTAGCATAAATACAGACAAGACAACCAAAGGAATCTAACCGAAGACTGGGACAGCAATCCATATGCCTATGAACACCTGATTTTTGACAAAGAAGCTAAAATTATAAAATGGAAAAAAAGAATCTTTGCTGACATGTAGAAAAATGCAAAGAGATCTATATCTATGCCATGCACAAAACTCAATTCCATAGATCAAAAACCTCAACATAAAACCAACCACACTGAACCTCATAGAAGAGAAAGTAGGAAGTATCTGTGAATGTATTGGTACAGGAGACCGCTTCCTAAATATAACCTCAGTAGCATAGACACAAGAGAAACAATTAATAAATGGGACCTCCTGAAATTGAGAAGCTTCTGTAAAGCAAAGGACATGGTCAACAAGACAAAACAACAGCCTATAGAATGGGAAAAGATCTTCACCAAGCCCACATCTGACAGAGGTCTGGTCCAAAATATACAAAGAACTCAAGAAACTGGACACCAAAATACCAAATAATCCAATTATAAAATGGGGTACAGATTTTTTTTTTTTTGGTTTTTCGAGACAGGGAATGGGGTACAGATTTAAACAGAGAACTCTCAATAGAGGAATCTCAGATGGCCAAAAGACACTTACGGAAATGCTCAACTTCCTTAGCCATCAAAGAATGCAAATCAAAACAACTCTGAGATACCATCTTATACCTATCAGGACGGCCAAGATCATAAACACTGATGACATCTTATGCTAGAGAAGATGTGGAGTAAGGGGAACACTCTTGCATTGCTGGTAGGAGTGCAAACTTGTACAGCTGCTTAGGAAATCAATATGGCAGTTTCTCAGAATATTAGGGATCAATCTATCTTAATATCCAGCAATATCACTTTTGACCATATACTCAAAGGATGCTCAATCATGCCACAAGGGCATGTGCTCACGCTACTGTTCATAGCAGCATTATTCATAATAGCCAGAACCTAGAAACAACCTAGACACTCCTCAGCTGAAGAATGGATAAGGATAGTGTGGTACATTTACACAATGGTAAAAACTAATGACATTTTGAAATTTGCAAGCAAATGGACAGAAACAGAAAAAAAAATTCTAATGAGGTAACCCAGACACAAAGAGAAAAATATAGTATGTACTCACTCATAACCAGATATTAGGCATAAAGCAAAGGATAATCAGCTTATATTCCACAATCCCAGAGAATCTAGACAACAAAAAGGACCCTAAGAGAGACATGGATCTACTAAGGAAGGAGAAATAGATAAGCTCTCCTAAGTCAATTGGGGGAGGGGGTGAGTATGGCATTGAGCCTGAGGGATCCATCCGCCTCCCAGCACTGGCATTACAAGTGCATGTTCCACACCTGGCCTTCTGTGGTAGTTCCAGGGTTGGAACTCTGGTCCTTAAGATTGCAGAACAAGCAATTTACTGTCGGTCACTTGAACATGATTCTACTTACTCGCCATCCACGTCCGGTCTTTTACAAACACAGTGAAACTTGCCACCGAAATCTATGTAGAGATCATCCTCCACAATATGAAAGATCCGCCCAATGACCAGTTTGTCCTTGGCAGGCCCCATCTGTGTCAGTGGAGAGTGTCTCAGCATGGAAGCAAAGGATTCTACATTTTTTGGAGACTCCTAAATATGAGAAAAAATATATTTATAAACATGAAATCCATCAAAAAGATAAGAGTTAAATTTAACAGGAACTTAAAGAGGAAATTCACAAAACCAATCTGCTGTACACCCACAGTGTGCAGAATGAGTTCAAGACCAAAGTGGAAGCTTACTCCACACTCCTCATTCCTCTTCCTCCCTTTCCTTCTCACAGGCGGTAGAGGAGGCAGCAGACTGACTCTCTGAGCCTCAGCAAAGGCAAGGACAACAGGCAGGACCTGGACAGTGCTATCAGGTCCTGGCTCCTGCGCATGTCCAAGGAGGCCACACTGAACTCACTCCCAGAACCTAGAGAGTGATTTCATCCCAAATGCCAGTGCAAACGTTAATTTCTGTCATAGAATAATGCTAAACAAATGGGGTTTATCTCCACACCCTCTTCTTTCTCTGATAGGATTCACGCTGCAAACTCTCCAGGAGTCTTCTGCAGCATCTACTTGAAAGCTGAACACAGGATGCTGTGAGAGTTTTTATTCTTACAATTGCTTCCAGCAAGCTTTGTTAGAGACCTGTAAATACAAACTGGTGTTTTCTAGTCCTCTTTAATTTGAATATGGGATGTGTGACAGATGTTGGTGCAAAGCACAACGTTTCTATTTGTGAGAGCAAATTACAAAGAAATATTAATTTGATGTGACTACACCCTGAATTATGAATGAGTTTTACATGCTACTCAAGGATTATTAATCATTTAGTGGCACGTACCTTCAATTATACAACTACATTTGTAACAGAACTTTAATGTGGTGCTCTGAATTACAACTTAATTGCTGCTCCCATGAGGCCCTGGGTCGACCCACAGATTGAGAACCACTGTCCTAGCGGCTCAACAGTGCCCAGCCCTGAACAGAGCAGAGTCACACCAAGTAAGCCAAGAAGAAACAAGGCAGGCACCACGTTCCTTTGCTGGAAGCCACTAAGTCACCCACACAGTCAGCACCAGAGTGGCTGGGAAAACCAGGCAGATATCAATGTAGGGTCTCACTGTGCTTGTAACCAGGGAAGTCTCCATCCACACTGGCCCCTACCAGGTTTCTTCTTTTAATGTTTTTTCAGCTGACTCATTAGAGCCATAGCCATGTAAAACAAGAGGCCCAGAAATGAACTGTGTACTCAGGAGCCACTCCTAACACACAGTCTCCTTCATAACCATGAAGAGATGCGTGGGCTAAGAGCGTGAGGCAGCAGGTGTCACTTCCCCTCTGGTTTAGAAAACAGTATGCTGAACTATCTCATAAAGATTCCCTTGGGCTGGCAAGACGGCTCAGGGGGAAGCTGCTGACACCCACTAGGTTGGAGAATTCAGCAAGGTGCCCTCTGACCTTTGCAGGCAAGCTGTGACATAAGCACACACACAAATCGGTGGAAATAAAATTATTCCCTTGAGATTTTTAGTAAATCTATTTTAAAATATCTATTTCATTCTACGTTTTTCGACATCAAATGGAAACGAAGCATTTCTTCTGTCACCTTTGCCTTTCTCACATTGTACAGTAGGGACAACCGTGTCTTCACTGAGGGAAAGGACTTCACACAAGCACAGGACTCCTGGGTTAATTCCTAAGTTTGTCCTTCAACTGTACAGTTGTCATTACTCACTGGCTTTTGAGAGTCATTTAGATAATCAGACAAAAATTAATAATTAAGATCCTTCCAACAGATAAAGCATCAAACACAGATAAATGCACTGGCAAATTTCACCAAACATTTTAGAAAGAAATTATTCAAATTTTCCACAATTTCTTTCAGAAGTTGGAAAGGAAAGCACTACTTCTCAATTTGTCCATGAGGGCATTATTACCTTAAGGCCAAAACACGCAGGACATGACAGCAGGCAGAGAACTATAGACCAGACCTTCAGTGAATACAGACTCAACTATCTATAATAAAATAGCAGTAAACTAAATCCAACAACATATAAAAGAATTATGCCACACAACCAAGTGTGGTGTAACAGAGTCAACATACAGAGATCAATTAATGTAACCCATCAAATCAATAGAGTACAGAAGAAAACCACATGACCATGTCAACAGCAGAAAAAGTCTAGACAATATCCAATATACAGTCATAAACACTCTCACTACACTAGGAATAAAGGGGAGCACTTCAACTTGATAAAGAGTGTCTTCAGACAACCCCTCTAGCTACCGTAATTAATGATTAGAAACATGGAGATCTCTCTACCGAACTGAGAAGGAAGGCAATGAATCACTCTCTTTGGCATGGGATTAGAAGTCCTCACTAATTCATTAAGGCAGGCAAAAAACAAAAACAAACAAACAAACAAACAAAAACTAAGCAAAGAGTGTACAAAAGAAGAAACAAACTATCCTGAAAAGAGATGATCATCTCTATAGAAGGCAGGGTGGTGGTGGCACATGCCTTTAATCCCAGCACCTGGGAAGCAGAGGCAGCTGGATCTCTGTGAGTTCGAGGCCAGCTTGGTCTACAAGAGATAGTTCCAAGACAGCCAAGGATACACAGAGAAACTTTGTCTCGAAAAACAAAAACAAAAACAAACAAAACCCAAAAACCCTCAGAAGGACAAGGAATGAGAGCTAGCTTATTCACTGGATTGCTCAGCACACACCCTTCACCCTTCTCGGCATCACATAGAACTGGAGTGCGTCATGACACAAGCTTGTGACCCCAGAGCTCAGGTTGACTCAAGAGAATCCAAGTTTCAAGGCCATCTTTGCCACATAAAATTAAAAGCTAGCTGTTGCTGCTATTTTAATGTAAGCTAATTTAATTCTTGGCGGGGGGGGTCAGCCTGTGCTACAAGAGATCCCACCAAAAATGAAAATATCAATAAGCAACTCTGCTCCCCCTGAAAGCAGTGATTACAACAGGTTTACAGGACATCCGGGTCTGTCAGAGGAGCCATCATGCTTGAGGGGCAAATAAAATTACAAAAGGAAGCCAGGCTCACATTCTCTCTCTCTCCCCCCCCTTCTCATCCCGCCATTTCCACCCTTCCCCCCTCCCACCTCTTTCTCCCATCCTCTCCCTTTGCCCTTCTCTTCCTCCCTCCCTCCCTCC
>NC_022031.1:476639-482678 GCF_000317375.1 Microtus ochrogaster
CTCTCTCTCTCTCTCTCTCTCACTCACTCTCGACAGATATGTCTAACTAAACATTAGGTCATGCAGCTAAGTACATGCAATTTTACTTCCAGTTATTCTACAAAGTGAGGCATTTTCCCAAGCAAGACTGTTTTTGCTGTAAGGGCTTATGTAAGTCAGTCTGTACTATACAATTTCTCTAATAACATACCACATTTAAAATTTATTATTATATTTTATCTTCCTTGCTATACTCCAAGATGAAAGAGTTATCTGTATTGCTCACTACTAAAAAGTTGCATACATATATAATCATGGCTCTTAAAAGAAAAAGAAAAGTGGTATATTTACTGACTCTCCTAAAAAGAGTCTTCTATAAATCAATTTCTATTCCATCTCTGACACCATCCCTCTGAAGACACTCAACCTCCAATCTTTGACACACTACCAAAAAATCCTTTCCAGGGAAGATTCTCGTTATAGTGGGTAAGAGTTACTGCAGAGACTCAAAACTCCTCAAAGTACTGAGAATAAGTAACTGTTGAGTGCTCAACCCTAAACATGACATTTATTATCCCTCAAAGGCTCACAGACAGAAGGAGGGGAATAAAAGATGTACGTGCTGTGGATGGAAAAGAGTGCTATCAAATGCTATCTTTAGGCACGACAGTGTCGTGGAACTCATCAACTCACAGCAGCTGTGCTTACCCGTGCAAAACTTACAGGGATTCCTGGGATCGAACCCACATCACCAAGCTTACATGCAAGTGTCTCTATGTGTCATGCTTTCCAGACCCACACATTAAATTTAAAGTTAATTTACTAGACAAATCTTAAGTGCTCAATTGTTCTATATGGACAGCCTGTTATGGAACATTTCGAAGTCCAAAGTTCAAAGTCTCTTCTGAGATTCATGCAATCTCTTAACTATAATCCCCTGCAAAATCAAAATGCAGATCACAAACTTCTAACACACAATGGCATGGGAGATACACCACTGTTCCAAATGGAGAAAAAGGAGCACAGTGAAGAGATACTGGACCAAAGCAGGACTGAAAACCATCTGGGCAAACTCAAAACTATGCATCTCCATGTCTGAATTCAAAACACTCTTCAGATCTTCAACTAATTTCATTTTTGTTGACTGCAACACACTTCCCTCTTGAGCAGCTTCCACTCCTGCTAGCAGCTTTCATTGGCAGGGACGCCACGACTCTGGAATCTCAAGTATCTTGGGGTCTCTAAGGCAATCCAGGTTCCACCTTCACAGTTTTACACAATGGCTTCTCTTGGTCTCCGTGCAAGGACACCCCTACCACACACCTGACCTCAGCATCTTTCCTTAGTCTCAGAGAGAGAGAGTCCATTACCCTTTCTTGTATCCTTGACTCCAAAGCCAGAATCATAAGGCTGAAGTTGCCAAGTTCTGCTGCTTCCTGGGCTGGAACATGGCCCTCTCGTTCAATTGTATCTTCATCAGCTTTCTGTTTTCCATGGTTTCCTGCACTGCTTAAGCTTGCCTGTCCTGGAACTCACTCTGTACATCAGACTGGCCTTGAATTTAAATATCCTCCAGCCTCCGCCACTAGAGTGCTGGGATTAAAGTGTACTCAACCACACAGGGCTCTGAGCTTCCTTTAATCCTTTTTCAAAATTTGGAAGCTTAGCTGTATGGGATCTTGTCCTGAGGTTATCACTCCCTTTATTCCATTTCTTAATCTGTTTATCTCCTTCAACACCAATTTATTTCCAATCCACTTCCTAGTGCTCCTTTCCTCTTCAAATTGTACATTTTGTAATTTTCCTTGCTCAGTTTGCTCCTTTTTTATTTATTATAAATCTGTATAAAAGTAATAACCACACAACAGAGTCAATACTGGGCTTTTTTGAGATTTCCTCCATCAATGGAATTAATCCAAATCTCTTCACTTTAGCCTCAGGTAGATGCTTTGGACAAGAGCAAAAATCAGCCACAATCTTCACCAAAATATCCCAAGAATAATCTCTAGGCAACATACTAAACTTCTCTGAAACCTCTTGTGCCAGGTCCCACAGTTCAAATGACACTCAGCAACACTGTCTTTCATGCTCCTACTAGCATGGCCCATTAAGCCCCAATTAAATTGTTCAATTACTTTTCTAACTCAAACTCCCAAAGTCCATATTCCTCAAAACAAAACACATGGCATTGTCAGGCCTATCACAAGAATACCTGACACCCCACTCCTGGTACCAGCTTCTGTCTTAGGATTTCTATTGCTGTGAAGAAACACCATGACTATGTCAACTCTTCTAAAGGAAAACATTTAATTGGGATTAGCTTACAGTTTCAAAGACATAATCCACTATCTTAATAGAGCCATGCAGGCAGACATGGTGCTGGATAAGGAGCTCAGAGTTCTACAGCTTGTCCTGCAGGCAGCAGAAGCAATGGTGTTCCACACTGAGCACAGCTTAAACAAAGATCTCAAAGTCCACCTCCACAGTGACACACTTCCTCCGTAAGGCCACACCTACCAGCAAGGCCATATCTCCTAAGAGCATCACTCCCTATGGGCCAAGCATTCAAACATACAAGTCTATGGGGATATACCTACTCAAACCAAGACAGATTCTAAATACAGTATGTCAATATAAGTGACTAGCAGTGGTTTTTAACAGCCTGCTTGCTTGGCTGAATGAAGCATACTAAATGAAGACAGACTGTACTAAATAGAGTTGAAATACCCTCCTAGTCCAGGGAAATATCCTAAAGGCCTGGAGAGAATGGAGGCTGGAGTGGATTGACTATTTAAGAGCTGATCACCCACCCTTCACAGTGGCTCCCTGAATTCAATGGAGTCAGGGTGTGCCAGGACCGGAGACTGGTCAGCATGGTCTCAGGGCTCAGTGGCTATCAAGCTCTCTGGTTGACTGATTATACTGCTCCTGAATTTCACACAAAGAAATCTTGGCTTGAATCACACATGAGCATCACGAGCCAGCCACCAAACTTGAACTAATTTCCAGACTGCCTGTCTCTTAAATAGAGAAGTTCATTCAAAGGCCCTGCTGCCTGAATATGAATGATATCTAAAAGGAGGAAAGAGGAAGGAACAAGAGAGGGAAATGGAGTGGGAAAAAAGAAAGATAAAAATTACATTTCCTCTCATATGTGGAATGTACGTGTACGTGTGCATGTGACATATCACATGAGAGCAGAAGGGAGGTGAAGACACCAGCGGGAAGGACTTGGAGACGGTTGGGAGGGGTGGGAAAACAAGCAGGAGCAAAGGAAGATGCCTCTGTGTATGGAAGTGCCATGGTGAAACCGTTACTGTGTATGCTAACGAAAAAAATTAATAAAAAAACAAATTTATACTATCAGCCCTTTTCTTCACTTTCCCAAAGGGAGCTATGACTATTTGATCAGGGTGACTGTCCATCAAGTGAAGGAAAATAGATTTTCAGAGATGACAAATTGCACCAGTCAGAATGGAAGTTATTGGAGATCACAGGCTCAAAGATGTTTTAGCTCAGTTCTCGCTCATGTACATACTCTGTAGCTATTTTCTCAATCTATAATGTATAACTGGAATACATACACTGGGTAACTGGCAAAATCTCCACACTAGTTCTGATTTGTGGACACAGGTCTATGATGATAGGGAAAGCCAGCAGAAGACACTAGAACACTGGTTCTCAACCTGTAGATCGAAACCCATTTGGCAAACCTTTATCTCCAAAAATAGAAGACAAGGCATAGGAGAGATATAAACAGACCTTCCCGAATGGGAAGCGCGTCAATGTCAGTCAGCCAGCGTTAGACCTTTATCCTCTCCTATCTTCACCATCCATTCATACCCTGACGGCAACAGGCTCTTCCTGAGTTCTGGCTATGATGAACAGAGCAACAGTGAGCATGGGCAAGTGCTCTAATAAGATGTGCAGCCCTCTGGGCGTATGCCCGAGAGGCACAGCTGCATCTTGTGGCAAACCTACCTGTTTTCAGCTTTTTGAGAACCCTCCACACTAATGTCCATAATGGCTGCCCCAGTATTCCCTTTTCTCCAATTTTGTCAGTATCTGCCGCCATTTGTTGTTGTTGTTGTTGTTATTATTATTATTATTATTATTATTATTATTATTATTATTATTATTAATCTTGGCCATTAGGAAGTGCCTGTCTCATAAATTTCAGGAGCTAGATTTGATCTTCAGAAGCAACAGAGGAAAAGTCAGGTACAACGGTATGCTTGTGATCCCGAGCCAGGCAGAGACCTCGAATATTCACACACACACACACACACACATGCATGCACACACACGCACACGCACACTAGCAATTTCTGAAAAGAAAGAATCCTTACTGAGCTTAGTTAAAGGATCAAAGAGCAGAGTGACGGCTCTAGTGAGGATCTTCTCCAACCATACCTTAGGGTGGCTTATGGCTGTATGATAGGAGCACAGAGGAAAAGAGGAAAACTGAATGTCAAGATGGAGTCAGTATCAATGGGCTGATAAAAAAGAGACAAGCTAAAAGGATGGATACAACAACAGAGGCTGACCTTCTGCTAAAAACAAGAAACACACCTCAACTTCACAGACAGATATTACCTCAGAGCAAAGGGTTGGGAAAAAACTTCCCAATCAAATGGACCTGAGAAGCAAGCTAGTGTAGCTATGTAGCTATCCTAATATCTAACAAAATAGGCTTCAAACAGAAATTAATCTAAAGAAATGGAGAGGTACATTTCATATTCATCACAGGAAAAATCCATCAAGATGAAGTTTCAATTCTCAACAGTTATGTCCCAAATACCAGAGCAACCACACATGTAAAAGAAACATTACTGAGGTTTAAATGGCACATCATCTCCACACACTAACAGTAGGAGACTTCAACACCCCATTCTCACCAATGGACAGGTCTGCCAGACAGAAAATTAACAGAGAAATAAGGGAAATAACAGATGTTATGACTCAAAAGAACTTAACAAACATCTATAGAACATTCCATCCAAACACAAAAGAATATACCTTCTTCTCAACACCTCATGGAACCTTCTCTAAAATCAACCACATATTTGGTCACAAAGCAAAACTCAACAGATACAAAGAAATTTCAATAAGCACCTGTATCTTACCAGATCACCATGCCTTAAAGTTAGAATTCAACAACAACACTAATTGCAGAAAGCCTACAAACTCATGGAAATGAATAATTCTCAGGTGAATCACCCCTGAGTCAAGGAAGAAATAGAGAAAGAAATTAAAGACCTTTTACAATTCAATGAGAATGAACCCAAACTTATGGGGCACTATGAAAGTAGTGCTAGGAGGAAAGTTCATAGCACTGAGGCCCACAAAAAGAATTTGGAGAAATCTCACACTAGCAACTTAACAGCACACCTGAAAGCACTAGAACTAAGAGAAGCAAACTCACCCAGGAGGAGTAGACATCAGGAATATTCAAACTGAGGGTAGAAATCAATAAAAATAGAAACAAAAAGAATGATACCAAAAATATTAATGAAACAAAGATTTGGTTCTTTGAGAAAAATCAACACAACAGACAAACCCTTATCCAAACTAAGCAAATGGCAGAAAGAGAATATCCAAATTAACAAAATCAGAAATGAAAAGGGGAACACAACAACAGACAGTGAGGAAATACAGAGAATCATTAGGTCATACTACAATAACCTGTATTCCAGAAAAATTAGAAAATTTAAAAGAAAAGGGCAATGTTTGAATAGGTACCACATACCAAAATTAGATCAAGACCAGGTAAACAACTTAAATAGACCTATAACCCCTAAGGAAACAAAAGCACTCATTATAAGTCTCTTAAACAAAAAAAGCCCAGGTCCAGATGGCTTCTGTGCAGAATTCTACCAGAATTTCAAAGAAAAGCTACTCCTCAAATTGTTCCAAACAATAGAATCAAAAGGAACATTGTTAAACTCCTTTTATGATGTTACGGTTACCCTGATACCCAAACCACAAAAAGACATAACAAAACAAAGAAAAAGAACAGAGATAAACCTTACTCGTGTTGATGCAAAAATTCTCAATAAA
>NC_022031.1:483314-503882 GCF_000317375.1 Microtus ochrogaster
GGGATACAAATAGGAAAGGAAGAAGTCAAACTTTTGCTATTTGCTTATGATATGAGAGTATACATAAGTGACCCAAGAATTCTACCAAGGAACTCCTACAGCTGATAAATACCTTCAGTAATGTAGCAGAATACAAGATTAACTCAAAAAAAAAATCAGTAGCCCTCTCCTATATACAAATGATAAACAGGCCAAGAGAAAAATCAGAGAAACATCACCCTTTACAATAGCCACAAATAACATAAAATATCTTGGGGTAACTCTAATCAAACAAGTGAAAGACTTGTATGAAAAGAACTTTAAGTCTTTGGAGAAAGAAACTGAAGAATATATCAGAAAATGGAAAGATCTCCTGTGCTCTTGGATAGGTAGGATCAACATAATAAAAATGGCTATCCTACCAAAGGCAATCTATAGAGTCAATGCAAACCTCATCAAAATCCCAGCACAATTCTTCACAGATTTCAAAAGAGCAATACTCAACTTCATATGGAAAAATAAAAATCTCAGGATAGCTAAAACAATCCTGTAGAATAAAGGAACTTCTGGATGCATCACCACCCTTAACTTCAAGCTCTACTATTGAGTCATAAAAACAGCTTGGTATTTGCACAAAAACAGACAAGTGGACCAATGGAATCAAATTGAAGACCCTGACATTAAGCCACACACCCATGAATACCTGATTTTTGACAAAGAAGCTAAAACTGTACAATGGAAAAAAGAAAGCATCTCCAGCAAATAGTGCTGGCATAACTGGATGTCAACATGTAGAAGAATGTAAATAGATCCTTATCTGTTGTCATGCAGGAAACTCAAGTCCAAGAGGATCAAAGACCTCAATATAAATCCAGGTACACTGAACCTGACTGAAGAGAAAGTGGGAGTTAACTTTGAATGCACTGGCACAAGAGACCACTTCCTAAATATAACTTCAGCAGCACAGACAATGAAAGCAACAATAATAAATGGGACCTCCTAAAACTGAAAAGCTTCTGTAAGCAAAGGACAGAGTCAAGAAGACAAAAAAGCAGCCTACAGAATGGGAAAAGATCTTCACCAATCCCACATCTGACAGAGGACTGATCCCCAAAATATATAAAGAACTCAAGAAATTAGACATCAAAATACCAAATAATTCAATTTAAAAAATGGGGTGCAGATCTAAAGAGAGAATTCTCAACAGAAGAATTTCAAATGGCCAAAAGACATTTAAACACAGGTGTCAGCAAAGACCCACACGTAGGGAAACGAAGACTGAGCGTGAAAGTAAGAAAAGGGTCTAAATGGGCCAGGTGATATGATCACCCTTCACATATAGCACATGCCAACTATAAATCTTCTTTCCTTTCTGGAATGATGTGACCACTGCTTTCAAGCATATTTTAAGTGTTAATAAAGGCCACTCTCTTGAGAAGTCTATCTACTTCAATTTACCATCTCATTGTCTTTATTAACTGACAATTTTCTCTAAGAAGGAAGTGAATGTTTCAGAAGATTTTATTACTAAATCTTAGTAACTCTTTCAGAACTTTACAATGTAAAGGAAAAGGGCTAGCATTATGGCTAAAATAAGAAACATTTTTCAACATCCCTTTACAATGTTAATAATTTTTAAAGTGGAATGACTTCTTTTTGTTAATATAAAATTGGGAAGATTTAAAAAAAAACCTGGGAGGGTAAGAATGAAGGGTTAAATAAAAGCACATAATCTTGTTATTATATTTATATAGTGGAGATCATTTTCCCCTTTCTATTGAAGCTGACACAATACCTTCTTTGCTGAGGCACCCACCCTTTATAGTGAAACAAATCTCTGGTGTTCCAAAAAGAGCTCAACGACAGTGTAAGTCCATCATGGCCTGCAGAGACCGCTGCTCTTGCGGTGGACCCAGGTTCCATTCCCAGCATCCACACAGCACACATAGAAACATGCAGACAAAACGCTTGTGTACACTTAATAAACAAACAGTGTTCTGGAAAATTCAAGGGTTTTTTTTTTAACTTTGTTTTGTTTATTTGGTTTGGTTTTTCTGGAGACTGGATCTCTCTACAGAGCCCTGAATATCCTGGAACTCACTATGTAGACTGGCCTTGAACTCACAGAGATCCACCCGTCTCTGCCTTCCAAGTGCCAAGATTAAAGGCATGGACTACCATGTCTGGCTAAGATTTTGAAATTAAAAAAGAAAAGAAAGAATGAAATTTTAACAAAAAATTGAAACATTTTAAAACTATTTACATGAAATCCAAATGAAGATATTGTGAAAATAAATAAATTAATTAAATAAATAAAACTGCAAAGTGTTCTATAATGTCAGTATTCTCCGTAATCTAAAGCACAAGGATATTTAACTGTGCAGGCCCTAAACTCCCCGAAAACCACTTTTTCAATGTACTGAAGGGACAGGACACCCTCTACTGTAAGGAAGCAGTAGTAGTAGCTTGAACACAGAAAAACCCATTCTTTGCTCAATACTGCCATCTGTGGGCAGCTAGCATGAGTTATAAACTACAACAGTTCATATTGTCATAGTGTTCAGATTCACACTGTCTAAATGAAATAAGAGTGATTAAGGATTTAAGATTTAGGAGTGGAAAGGCTGGGATGTCACTCAAAGATACAGCAATGGTCTATCATGTGCCAGGTTCTGGCTTTGATGCTCTACCCCATAAAGGAAAAAAAGAAATAGAAAAATATATTTATAATAATCTTTATCAAATATTAGCCAGTAGTCCTTTTATGTACCAGAATAAGCTGTGTTGATCACAATAATAAAAAATATTTGGTCCTTATACTCAAAATAAGCAAAACAACTAACAAATTGAAAAATAACGCCAGCATCAAAGCTGGTATTTTACCAAAAGAAAGTGATGTGGCCACGCGAGCTCACAAGTAGTCATAGAACACACAGGACCTTTAAATAAATAGTAACTTCCATGAGAAATTAGAACAAAGAATTATGTGGATCAATTTCTAACATACTTGAAAATGCCAAAATGAAATCCATTATTTTAAAAGATTAATATATGCTACAAAGAAAGTCGGTGGACACCACCTGAAATTTCATCACTATACATACATAGTTTAAAATCCATAAGCAGGCTTCTGAGCTGTTACTTTTGCATTTATAACTACTCAACCAACAAACTAAGTTTTACAATTTAAACCAACATATATTCCTGCTTAACATGTAAGGCATTATGCAGTGGATGTAAAGACCACAAGAGACTGAACCCTGCTCTCCAAGAGTTACAATTACAGTGGAAGACAACAGGCTCAGAAATGACCTCAGTGAAACTCCAGAGCTGCCAGCATTCTATAAAGACAATGTGAAGCCAAGCACGGGACATTGGAAGGTGTTTCATAGGAATGGTGGGATCACCAAGGCTAGACAAGGAATGAGGTTCACAGTGAATCTGCACATGGAAAGGCATCTCAGCAGGGAGAGCAACTTGTTTAGGAAACAACAATGTTTATCTTTAAACAAAATCAAGCATAAACCATCTAACCAATGAAATCTTACATAAAACCCCAATATATGTGCTCTAAATGTAATTTGTGTGACTACAAGTATATCTTATAAGCTGATTTATCAAATAAAAAATACAAATATGAGCAATTTTAACTTAAAGTCGGGGACCAGGGGCAATCCCAGCTCCCAAATTCTGAAGTCTGGTTTGGTCACCCAACATCAAGAACATCTGCTGGTGGGCTGGGACAGAGCTAGCTACAGGGCACTAGCATAGGCACATATGAGGCCCTTAGTTCATTTCAAGCAATGCAAAGTAATAAAAGCAAATGCACACATAATAAAAACCCCATGGTGATGAGGTAGTATGGTGATGTGGGAGTGTCATCTATCTGTTGCTTTCATTGGTTAATAAAGAAACTGCTTGGCCTTTGATGGGCCAGCCCTTAGGTGAGTGGAGTAGACAGAACAGAATTCTGGGAGAAAGAAAGCCGAGTCAGGCAGTCGCCATAGCTCTCCTCTCCGAGATAGATGCAGGTTAAGAATATTCCCAGTAAGGCACCACCTCGTGGTACTACACTCATTAGAAATGGGTTAATCAAGATGTGAGAGTTAGCTAGTAAGAGGCTAGAGCTATGGGCTAAGCAGTGTTTAAAAGAATACAATGTGTGTGTTATTATTTCCGGGGCTAAGCTAGCTGTGTAGGATCAGGGCGGGATCATAGCCTGCCGCTCCTTACTACAGTACAGAAACAAGTGTCCCAACACTGTGCGCAGGAGTTGGAGGTAAGCTTCCTCCCAAGGGCATCTTCCAGGTTTGCTTTCCTACACACCCATGCACACTGCTGTCATATCTTTATTAGGGGGAACAGCAACAACCTGAATAAATTACATTCTGGCCATAATATAAAACACCAGCAAAACTGTTAATATGGTGTATACACTGATCATTTGAAGCAATGTGGAAAATACTCAAAATTATACAAAAAAAATACCAATTTTCAGTACTAGCAAATAAACTATACTATGCTTATTGGCAGGGACTAATTTGTTTTTAATAAATTTATTTATTTATTTTACATCCCTGCCACAGTTCCACGTCCCTTCTCTCCTCCAGTCTCCTCTCCCATTCCTCCTCTGTCCTTTCCCCACCCTCCAGCCAACCCACTCCTCCTGTTTCTGTTTAGGAAAGTGTAGGTCTCGCGTGAGCATCAACAAAACATGGCATATCAACTTGCAGTAAGACTAAGCACCTCTCCATGTATTAAGCCTGGGCAAGACAACCCAGTATCAAGAGTGGGGTCCCAAAAGCCTTGAGTCAGAGACAGCCCCTGTTCCCACTGTTAGGAGTCCCACAAAAGGACCAAGCAATACAACTGTCACATATATGTAGAGGGCCCAGGTCCGTCCCGTGCAGGCTCCCTGGTTGTTGGTTCAGTCTCTTTGAGGCCCGATGAACCCAGGTTAGTTGATTCTGTGAGTTTTCTTGTGGCATCCTTGACCCCTCTGGCTCCTACAATCCTTTCTTCCCCTGAGCTCTGCCTAGTGTTTGTGGGTCTGCATCTGTTTCCACCAGTTGCTGGATGTCTCTCTGATGACAACTGGGCTAGGCACCAATCTGGCCACAGGAGATGGCCAGTTCAATATCGGCTGTTGTTGGGAATCTTAGCTAGGGTTTTCCTTGTAGATTTCTGAGAGATTCCCTTGTGCCAGGTTTTTACCTGACCCCAAAATGGCTCCCCTTTCCAGTAATGTCTTCTAGTACTCTCCCCAATGCACCCCCTAACCTGATCACCCATGTTCCTATCCTCACCTGCCCTCAGTCCACTCAGGAAATCTCTTCTGTTTTCCCTTCCCGGGAGATCCAAGAGTACCCTAGTACCCTCCTTGCTACCTAGTCTCTCTGGGTCCATGGACTATAGCATAGCTATCCTTTATTTTACACCTAATATCGACTTATGAGTGAGTACATACCATGTTTGTCTTTCTCAATCTGGATTACCTCAATAAGGAAGATTTTTTTTTTATTTCCCATTCATCCTCCTTCAAATTTCCTAGTTTCCTTATTTTTTCAACAGCTGAGTAATACTCCATTGTACAAATGTACCATATTTTCTTTATCCATTCCTCACCTGAGGGACATCTAGGTTGTTTCCAGATTCTGGCTACTGCAAATAAGGCTGCTATGAACAGAGTTGAGCAAATGTCCTTGTGTGTGATTAAGCATCCTTTGGGTACAGGCTCAAGAGCAGTAGAGTTGAGTCCTGAGATAGATGGATTTCCAATTTACTGAGAAACCACCAGAGTGATTTTTCAAAGTGGCTGTACAAGTATGCACCCCCATCAGCAATGGAGGAGTGCTCCCCTTGTTCCACACCCTCTCCAGCATGAGCTTATGTTTTTTATCTTAGCCATTCTGGCAGGTGGAAGACAGAATCTCAGAATCATTTTGATTTGCATTTACCTAGTGGTTAAGGATGTTTAACACCTTAAGTGTTTCTCAGCCATATGAGACTATTCTGTTAAGAATTCTGTTTAGATCTGTACCAAACTGTTGCTAGATTTTCTTTTTTACTCTAGCCCCATGTTGGGACGCCAACATTTTGCTGTTGTTTTTCTCCTTTTACTCTATTGGCTTTGGGGAAGAGGGGTCTGCCAACCAGTTCCCAAATAAATCACACATAGAGGCGCATATATATATATATGAATAATATATATATGTATATATATATATATCTACATTTTTCTCTGCTCCCCTCCCTGCTTCTCCCCTCCTTGCTTCAACCCTCCCTCAAGGTCTCCATGCTCCCAATTTACTCAGGAGATCTTGTCCTTTTTCAACTTTCTACTTCCCATGTAGATTAGATCTATGTAGGTCTCTCTTAGTGTCCTCATTGTTGTCTAAGTTCTCTGGGATTGTGGTTTGTAGGCTGGTTTTCATCGCTTTATGTTTAAAAACCACCTATGAGTGAGTATATGTAATAATAATTGTCTTTCTGTGTCTGGGTTACCTCACTCAAAATAATGTTTCTAGCTCCATCCATTTTCCTGCAAAATTCAGGATGTTGTCATTTTTTTCTGCTGTGTAGTACTCCATTGTGTAAATGTACCACATTGTCCTATCCATTCATCAGTCAAGGGGCATTTAGGTTGTTTCCAGGTTCTGGCTATGACAAACAAAGCTGCTATGAACATAGATGAGCACATGTCCTTGTGGCACAATTGAACATCCTTTGGATATATACCCAAAAGTGGTATTACTGGATCTTGAGGAAGGTTGTTTCCTAATTTTCTGAGAAATCGCTACACTGACATCCAAAGGGGTTGTACCAGCTTGCATTCCCACCAGCAATGCAGAGGTGTTCCCTTTTCCCCACAACCTCTCCAGCATAAGTTGTCATCAGTGTTTTTGATCTTGGCCATCTTTCAGGTGTAAGATGGAATCTCAGAGTTGTTTTGAATTGCATTTCTCTGATGACTAAGGATGTTGAACATTTTCTTAAATGTCTTTCAGCCATTTTAGATTCCTCTGTTGGGAGTTCTCTGCTTAGGTTTGTACCCCATTTTTTTTAATTGGATTATGTGATCTTTAGGTGTCCAATTTCTTGAGTTCTTTATATATTTTGAAGATCAGACCTCTGTCTGATGTTGGGTAGTGAAGATCTTTTCCCATTCTGTAGACTGTCATTTTGTCTTGTTGACAGTGTCCTTTGCTTTACAGAGCTTTTCAGTTTCAGGACGTCCCATTTATTAATTGTTTCTCTCAGTGTCTGTGGTGCTGGGGTTCTATTTAGGAAGTGGGTCCCTGTGTTCAAGTGTAGTTCCAACTTTCTCTTCTATAAGGTTCAGTGTGGCTGGCTTTATGTTGAGGTCTTTGATCCATTTGGACTTTAGTTTTATGCATGGTTATAGATATGGGTCTATTTTCATTCTTCTACATATCGATATCCAGTTATGCCAGCACCATTTGTTAAATATGCTTTCTTTTTCCATTTGATATGTTTTGCTTCTTTATCAGGTGTTCGAAGATGTGTGGATTGATATCCGGGTGTTCTATTCTGTTCTATTGGTCCTCCTGTCTGTTCTTATGCCAATACCAGGCTGTTTTCAGTACTGTAGCTCTGTAGTAGAGTTTGAAGTCAGGGATTGTGATGCCTCCAGAAGCTCTTTCATTGTACAGGATTGTTTGGGCTATCCTGAGTTTTTTGCTTTTCCATATGAAATTAAGTACCGCTCTTTTGAGGTCTTTGAAGAATTTTGCTGGGATTTTGATAGGCATTGCGTTGAATCTGTCTTATTCTTAATTATATATGCTTGGCCTTAGCTTGGCTTGTTTCTAGCCAGCTTTCTTCAAAGAATCCCATTTACATTTTGCCTCTGGGCTTTTTCCTTTTCTTACCTGTGTACATCTTACTTTCATTCTTACTCCATGGCTGGCTGTGTGTCTGTGTGTCTATGTGGCTCGATGACTATGTGGCTGTGTGGGTGGCTATGTGTCTGTGTGTCTGTGTATCTATGTGTCTGTATATCTGTGTGGGTGGCTGTGTGGCTGTGTGGGTATGTGTCTGTGTGTCTGTGTGGCTGTGTGGCTGTGTGGCTGTGTGGCTGGGTGACTGTGTAGCTGTGTGGCTGTGTGGCTGGGTGACTGTGGTTGTGTGGGTGTGTAGCTGTGTGACTGTGTAGCTGTGTAGCTGTGTGGCTGTATGGCTGTGTAGCTGGGTGGCTGTATGGCTGTGTGACTGTGTGGCTATATGGCTGTATGGCTGTGTGGCTGTATGGCTGTGTGGCTGGGTCGCTGTGTAGCTGTGTGGCTGTGTGACTGTGTGGCTGTGTAGCTGTGTGGCTGTGTGGCTGTGTGGCTGTATGGCTGTGTGTCTGTGTGGCTGTGTGTCTGGGTGGCTGTGTAGCTGTGTAGCTGTGTGGCTGTGTGTCTGTATGTCTGTGTGTCTGGGTGTCTGTGTGTCTGTGTGGCTGGCCCCTAGCATCCTCCTCTCCTTGTTCTTTCATCCCTTCTCCCAGATTTCCTCTTCTATTTATTTTCTCTGTCTGACAGCCCTGCCTGTTCCTTCTCATGCCTCACTATTGACCATTCAGCTCTTTATTAGACCATCATGTGTTTTAGACAGGCAAGGTACCACTGCTTCACTGAGTTAAAAAAAAATGCAACATAGAAGAGAGCAACACAGTTTTGCATCATTAAAAAAAATATACCACAGCATAAACAAATAAATGTAACATCTTAAAATAATATTCTACAAAACCGCATTATATAATTGGATTATTTGGTTTGTTGAAACCTAGTTTCTTGAATTCTTTATACATTTTGAAATCAGCCCTCTGTTGGATGTGGGGTTAGTGAAGACCTTTTCCCATTTTGTAGGCTGCCATATTTGTCCTATTGATGATGTCCTTTGCCTTACAGAAACTTTTCAATTTAATGAAGTTGTTTTAGAATATTTGTTTATACCATGTGAGGATGTGTTGCTGTGGTTGGTTTAATAAAGAACTGAATGGCCAATGAGTAGGCAGGAGGGAATAGGCAAGATTTCTGGGGAGAGAGAGAACTCTGGAAACAAGGGAGGAAGACTGGCCAGTGAGACCCTGAAGAAGTGAGACATGGCACAGGGCAGAGGTAACTGAGCCACATGGCAGGATACAGATTAAAAGAAACATGTTCATTTGAGTTATAAGAGCTAGCTGGGGATAAGCCTAAGCTAACGGCCAAACTTTCATAGTTGAGCTGGTAGCCCAAAGAAAAATCCAAGTACATAAGGTCCCATGTATTAATTGTCAGTCTTAGTGTCTGCGCCATTGGTGCTCTGTTCAGGCAGTTGTCTTCTGTGCCAATGCATTTGAGATTATTTCTAACTTTCTCTTTTATCAGGTTCAGTGTATCTGGATTTATGCTGAGGTCTTTAAGTTAAACTTGAGTTTTGTGCAGGGTGATAGATAGGAATCAATTTGCATTCTTCTACATGCTGACATCATTTTAATATATGTAGTCTGATAAGATACAGAAGGCTTTTTCATTTTTTTTTAAATCTGTTGAGACTTGCTTTGTGACAAGAATGTGGTTAGTTTTGGAGAAGGTTCCATGAGGTGCTAGGAAGAACATATATTCTTTTATATTAGGATGAAATGTTCTGCAGATATGTTAGGTCCACTTGAGTCACAACATCCATTATTTCTCTATTTAGTTTCTGTCTGGATGACTTATCCATTTGAGACAGTGGGGTGTTAAAGGCTCCCAATATTATTGTGTGGGATTCTATATGTGATTTATGCTTTAGTAATGTTTCTTTTACAAGTGTGGGTGCCCATACATTTGGGGCATAGATGTTTAGGATTAAGATGCCATCTTGGTAGATTTTTCCTTTGATGAGTATGAAATACCCTTCTCCATCTCTTTTGATTAATTTTGAATGGAGGTCTATTTTGTTAGATATTATAATAACTACACCAGCTTGCTTCTTAGGTCCATTTGGTTGGAAAACCTTTTTCCAATCCTTTACTCTGAGGTAATGTCTACTTTTGATGTTGTGGTGTGTCTCTTGTATGTAGCAAAATGATGGATCCTGTTTTTGTATTCATTCCGTTTGAGCCTGTGTCTTTTTATTGGCATAGAGAGTCAACTGATAATGACAGATGGTAATGATGAATGATGGTTAATTTTGTTGTTGTTGTTGTGGTGGTGGTGGTGGTAGAGTGTGTGTATGTGTGTGTGTGTGTGTCTGTCTGTCTGTCTGTCTGTGTTGTCTGTGTGTTTCCCTACTTTGGGTTTGGCTGGTGTGGGATTATTTATTGCCTGTATTTTTGTGGGTATAGCTAACATCCTGGGTTTAGACTTTTCCTTCTAGGACCTTCTATAAAATTGGGTTTATGTATAGATATTATTTAAATTTGATATTGTCATGAAATATCTTGTCTTCTCCATCTATGGTGATTAACAATTTTGCTGAGTATAGTAGTCTGGGCTGGTATCCATGGTTTTAGAGTCTACAAGACATCAGTCCAGGCCCTTCTGGATTTCTGGGTCCCCATTGAGAAATTGGGTGTGGTTCTAATATGTCTGTCTTATATATGTTGCTTGGCCTCTTTGTTCTATATGTTTTGTGTTTTGATTATTATGTGGTGAGGGGGTTTTCTTTTCTGTTACAATCTATTTGGTGTTCTGTAAGCTTCTTGTACCTTATGGGCATGTCTTTATTTAGGTTAAAATTTTCTTTTAGGATTTTGTTAAATATATTGTCTGGGTTTCTGAGATGGGTTTTTTCTCCTTCTTCTATTCCTATTATTCCTAGGTTTGGTCTTTTCATAGTGTCCAGATTTCCTGGATTATTTGTATTAGGAATTTTATAGATTTAACATTGTCTTTTACTGATGAATCTATTTCTTCTTTCCTGTCTTGAACACCTGTGATTCCCTCTTTCATCTCTTGTATTCTGTTGGTGATGCTTCCATCTGTAGTTCCTGTTCACTTACCTGGATTTTCCATTTCCAGGATTCCCTCCCTTTGTGTTTTCTTTATTGCTTCCATTTCCATTTTCAGGTCTTGGTTTTCTCCATCTGTTTTTTTTTTTTTTCTTGGCTTTCTTTTAGGGATTTACTGACTTCTTCCAATTCTTTGTCTTTTTCAATTTCTTTAGGAGATTTTTTTTTCATATCCACTTTAAGGACTTCTATCATCTTCATAAAATCATTTTTAAGGTCATTTTCTTGTGCTTCAGCTGTGTTGGCATTTTCAGGTCTTGCTGTTGTAGGGTACCTGGGCTCTGACGGTGCCATATTGCCTTTTCTGTTATTGTGCTTTTCCACTGGAGTTTAGGCATCTGGATTTGGGGTGATCCCAGGTCTAGGTGTTGATTCCCTGCATTTGTCTTTGTTGGATGGGTGTTTTGCTCCTGGTTTCTCTTTCCTCTCTGGTTTTATGGCCTAATGGCCTGCAGTTCTGGTAACTAGCATGTCTTTAGGTCCAGTAGGATGTACCTTCTGGGGTTTTGGGAGCTAGGTCTAACCTGGCCTCTGGTAAAGGCAAAGTTATAAACCAAGATATGTACGGAACCCAGGGGAGGGAGTGCAGACTGGGGTCCCCAGATCTGATCTGGCAGGCTTTAAAAGGGGTTTAGTAGGCAGCGGGCAGTTCCTTACCTGGGGTTCCTACATTAGCAGGGACTAGTTTCTAGTGCTTTAAACAATAAATTATTTAACCTTGCAATAATCCCTTAACAGTAAGTTTCAAAGAAATTCTGTTAGAAGAGGCTGGTGAGAGGACTCAGCAGGTAAGAACACTGGCTATTCTTCAGATGGATGAGGCTCAATTCCAGCACAAACATGGCAGCTCACAGCTGTCTACATTCCAGTCCTGGAGGAGCCAATGCCATCTTCTGGACTCCTTAGGGACTACATAGTTCATAGTGCACTAACACACACACACACACACACACACACACACACACACACACACACACACAGAGGCAAATACCCATACACCTGAAAAGAATTTAAATTTCTTAAAAATATAGCTAGTAAACAAAGAGTTTAAACGAAGACTTTCTGAACTGAAAGAGTATACTCTTATGGCAATGTAGTTGAAGACTACCTACAACATGAGCCAATTGTGTTTTTTAACTATCTACGACATATTCTTAGTTTGTGTGTGTGTGTGTACAAATGTACACACATAAAATTCAAGGGCGAGCATTAAATTCCTCTCCATTCTTTGTTGTGGGAGGTCCTTCCTCTCCTCCAGCCTATAGCCGCTGAGATACCAGCCCATTGGGGTGTGGTCTCTCTCCCTTTAAAAAAGCGGCCACTTCCCTCTGCTCTCTCTCTTCATTTCCTGCTCCGCCGCTGGAGACTAGACTCCCTTCCTGGTTGTGCAGAGGGCTGTTGTCTGGGACGGTGATCTGTAAGTTTTTTCCCCTTTAAATAAATACCACCCTATTAATCATAATTCCAAACTGGTGTGGCATTGTTTGTGACTTGCGCCTTCAATTCTTGGTGATGACTCACATTTCATTTAACACTTTCCTTGCTATTTAAACTCTTTTTAAATAAGTGTTACTTGTATAATTTGTAAATAAATTCTTTCAAAAGTCCTGATCACACAGTTAAGTATTTATTCATCTTCTAATTTCAAGGTACTCTTCAATTAATTAAACCCAGAAACTCTAAGTGATGTGAGACTTTTCTCAAAAACTAAATCCCTCTCAATTCCTAACAACTGCTTGCATTTCTCTTCATTGCATTTTATATGTCTCTAAGACAGAAATGTACCAAAACCTTCCAGTAAGCCCTAGAATTAAAACTAGCGGATATTTTCAGCTTTCTTACTACTCTAAACCACTCCTGGTCAATTAGGAACAATCCTGTCCTTAGGAACAGCACAGGAAGAGCTCAACTCTCCTGCTTAAGCAGTGTGTGAGCAGTCACAGCGGATGCCAGCCTAAGCAGCAGTGAGAAGCAGCCGAAGCTGCAGTGTGCACTGTGCACACTGCTTATCCACGCATCCATTTGGTAACCCTGATGTTCAGCCTTCACTGGCAGCTGCACAAGACAATAGAATCATGTAAAACGCACCTCCGCACATGGATGTGAGTGTTTCCAGAGACGATCCCACAGGCTGGGGTCCCGTTCAGAAAGAAAGGAGAATGAGAAAGAGAGCTGAGCACCGTCACTCATCTCTGTCTCTCTGTCTCTGTCTCTCCCTCCCTACCTCTTTCTTTCTCTCCCCCCACCCCCAGCTCCAGGCACATGTAACCCGTTATTTTCTGCACCTGATGCCAGGTCTTGGCTATCCCTGGGCTATGCCCTCAAGCTGGGCCAAAAGCAAGCCTTTCCTCCTTAGGCTGCCTATGGTGAGCCACTTGCTCATGGCCAGGAGGAAAGGCACTAAGACTGCAGATATTCACTGACATCCACCATAGGGAGCACCCACACTGTGCTCAACACTCGGAACAAAGCAGAACAAGAGAGAAAAGCTCATTCGGTTAGAGGAGAGAGCCAAAGAAAACTTTACCTTACTTAACGAGTACTAAATTAATATTGTCATATTAGGAATTACCAATGCCTTGAAGTCAGGATTAGACATGGCATGGCGTCTTTATTGTTTTGAGTTTTCTATTTCTCCAGTGAAAAAAATTAGTTACTATCTTGCTGAATTGCACATTACAACCTGCAGTTATAACAGAGACCTAATAACTTTTTTTACAACATTTTTGGGGGAGGGAGGGGAATGCCACAGGGCACATGTGGAGGTCAGAGAACAGTTAGCAGGAATCAATTCTCTCCAGGTCAGCAGGCTTGGCAACAAAAGCCCTCCCACCCCCAAGTGACATTTTAAAATAACATTTTTGTGATTTCATTATAACATAAACCCAGGCCAATCATGATGACATATAGGAGGTAGGAGATTCACAAATTTGACGCCAGCCGCAGGTGATATTAGGGACCCCGTCTCAAATAAAACAACAAAACAAAATGCCTATTGTTGGAACTGTGTTAGAGCTTAAGCCCTGCAGTACACAGCTTAAACTGTGGGTTTAGCCAACAGCACTGCGAGATACCCCAGGGAAGTGCTTTAGTACACCTTTACGGTACTTACAGTAGAAGTGAGACAGTGATATCCCATGTAACTCCTCCCCAACCTCATAGCCTCTATTCCCCACAACCTCGACGGGGTGTGTATTTGATGCATGGTGAAACCACATGGTCACAATAGCGTCTCACTAATGGAGCAATGAGATTTCATGTAAAGAACAACTTGATTCTGAAGGCATCACTGAAAAGCCAGCTCACTAGTTACACACAGAGCCAACTCAATTACAGTATCCTAGTCTAGATGCTACAAAGCCAAGACACTAAAATGGAGGCTACTCAGCCTCCTTACACCCTCCTCCCCAAGGCATTTCCTTCCCACTAAACCAAGACTTCCAAGAACTATAAACAAGAGATTGGTGAACTATATGTCTCAATCAAATGCATTTACTCGCTGCGTAGCAAAATAATGTTATCTAAGCTATGTTAGATGAAGAAAAACTGTCCTTGGAGACTCCATGCAGTATGAGCTGGGCAGACCTGGCCAGAGCAAATGTAAGCTGGGGCTAATGTAAATGTAAAATGTCCTGGGGCTGCCAGGAAACACCTTACCTCCTGGAAAAACAGAGTACCCAAATTAGAACCAAATTCAGGAGAGGGAATATGGTCTGATGTGGAAGTGTCATATATCAATCTGTTGATTTCATTGGTTAAGTAATAAAGAAACTGCTTGGCCTCATAGCTTAGAACATAGGTGGGTGGAGTAAACAGAACAGAATGCTGGGAGGAAGAGGAAGTGAGCTCAGACTCTTGATAGCTCTGCTCTCTGAAGCACACGCAATGCAGCTCCAACCCAGGATGGACATAGGCTAGAATCTTCCCGGTAAGCACACCTTGGGGTGCTACACACATTATTAGAAATGGGCTAGTCCAGGTGCGAGAGTTAGCCGAGAAGAGGCTAGATATAATGGGCCAAGCAGTGTTTAAAAGAATACAATTTGTGTGTTGTTATTTCTGGTGTAAAGCTAGCCGTGCGGGAGCCAGGCGGGACGAAAAGCAGGCCCACGGCTCCTACTACAATGGTCAGATCCTAGATCTTTCCTCCACTAAACTGACTACTATTGGTTATATGAAACCCACAGATATGATTAAAACAGGTTACTGCGGGCATTATGAGGTGGGGAGTAAGAGGAGGACACAGTTTATCACTGCCAGCTTTGAAGACAGAAGCAGCAGCTCCTAAGTCAGAGCACTGTGTCCCCACAGGAGGAAAAAACGAGGAAAGTCACTCCGCAAACATCAAGAATTGAAACTTTTAATATCTCTTTAAGACTTAGACTCCTTAAGAACTCCTACTGTGCAATCTTGTATAGCCAATATGGAAATCAGTGCGGCAGTGCCTCATGAAGATGGGAATCAATCTACTTCAAGATCCAGCCATACCCAAGGACTCTTCATCATACAAGGACACCTGCTCAACTATGGTCACTGGTGCTCTAGCCATAATAGCCAGAAATCTGAAACAACCCAGATGTCCCTCACCGGAAGAATAGATAGTGAAAAAAAAATGTGGTACATCTACACAATGGAGTATTACTCAGCCATTAAAACGTGAAACCTGCAGGTAAATGGACGGAATTAGAAAAATTACCCTGGGTGAGGAATCCCCGGCCCAGAAAGAGGAATACGGTTATGTATTTCTCTTTATATGAGGACATGAGCTTTAAGTCACTGATAACCAAACTACAATCCATAGAACCACAAAAGGTAGGGAGTAAGGAACTAGAGGGGACAGGGGGAGGTGCGGCTGGAGAGGAGGATTTAGTGGGGAGAGGGAAGAGAGAGGGGACTGAAGGAGGGGATTTGGGAAGGGACAGCTAAAATTAAGGGCCATTTGGGAGGTGCTAGGAGAACCCAATATAACAGAAGTTTTCTAAAATATATACATAGATGAAGGCAATCCAATAGACATCACAAATAATGGGGGAGACAGAGCCCCAACTGGCCATTTCTTGTCACCAAACGAAGCTTGCAGTCCCAGGACTGAGTGACATCTAACTGAGCTCTTGGCTAAAGGAGTCTCATGGGAATCCAAACTACCCCAGCTGTCGCTATGACTATAGGTTACTCCCCACAAACTGGCAGCAAAGCCCCATAGCTGAAGACAACACGACACAACTCATAGACCATGGAGAAGTCAAGCTGGTGCCTATATAGCTACATTTTAGCATATTTGGTAGAGGAAGGTCCTCTGCATGGTATCAAAGAGAAAATAAACACGCACCCAGCCTCAAACCCTTGATCTAAAATGGTGTCCTGCCTGCAGGATATGTTAGAGCAGCAGTGGCATAGAGCTTGTGGGAGTAACCAGCCAATCTCTGATCTGACTCAAGGAACCCGTGCCTAACACTGCTGGGGTGACCAAGAAACTGACACTAAGAGCCCAGGGACCGAGGATAAATACTACTGTTCTAAAAAATAAGTGGCAATAAAATTACTCTTAATAACATTCTTCTATGTTCATAGATCAGTGCCTAGCTCAGTCATCTTCCTTCCCCTGCAGCAGATGAGAAAACAGAGACCCACATCAAACAACTGCAGAGAGTGAGACCTTGAAACACTCCACCCTTAAACAGGAAGTCTCTATGCCTCCCTTCGGGGTGAACCCAGGGAGGAAGAGGTAGAAACAGTGTCAGGACCAGAGGGGGTGGAGGACACCAGGAGAACAGGCCCTCTATGCTGACATGAGGGAAGCTCCTAGGAATTCAGAGCCGGAAGCAGCCGGACAGGCCTGTGCATGTCTGCACCAGACCCTCTACATATATATTATGGCTTCCAGTTTAATCCTTCGGTGGTGATGGAACAAGTGGGTCTGTTTCTTGGACTGTTCCTTCTGTTGGTTTGCTTTGTCGAATTCCAATGCTTTTAGTTCTTGTTTTATCTTTTTATCTTTTATTTTATCTTAATATTTTTTTAAAAAAAAAGAACCACTACTGTCCTATAAGTAAAAATTTGTGTTTTAGTCACTACATGTGACAAAAATCACAAAACTATGTCCTAGAGTCCTTCCTATCGTTGGATCAAAGAAAAGCTTTGATACTAAAATGATCCCTTGATCCAGAGAAATGTCCACATGTGTAATGTTCCATAACCAAATTTAATTATTTTTTTAAAAAATCCCAGCCTTGTCCTTATGCCTATTTGCACTACTTTGTGTATCTAAACGTTTTATTCTATTTTACAAGGGTTCACCTTTCCATCTTACACTTCCATTTCATACAAATGGAAAAAAAATTATTTTTATTTTTTTTGTTTTTCGAGACAGGGTTTCTCTGTGGTTTTGGAGCCTGTCCTGGAACTAGCTCTTGTAGACCAGGCTGGTCTCGAACTCACAGAGATCCGCCTGCCTCTGCCTCCCAAGTGCTGGGATTAAAGGCGTGCGCCACCACCGCCCGGCTATTTTTGGAAAGTGAACGTGAAACACTGACGGCCCAAATTACACACTCAGCTCACAGCAGCAATAACTGTCATTCACTGTCAATCCCCTAACCATTCAGCTAGGATGTTTATGACAGCCCTGGAGCCCTTTTCCCGTGGGTCGCAGGGGTCGCCCCACAGGCCCCACCCGTTAGCTCGCCCAGGATGACGCGCGAGGGTGCGCGGAGCGAGCCCACCCAGCAGTAAATGCCAGGGTAAAGAACTCGGAAGGGAATGAAATCTTAAGTCACGCGCTCCGCTGCGGGAGGCCGAGGGGCGGAAGCTACACCGGACTCCTTCCCTGAGTCACTGGCACAGCCTCACTGGAATGAGGGGGTGGGGAGCATCCCGCCCCGCCCCCATGCTAGCCCCATCCCACGATGGCCCCGCCTTCTGTGCTGGCCCCTCCCCTGCTGGTCCCGACCCCATGCTAGCCCCCGTCCCACGATGGCCCCGCCCTCCGTGCTGGTCCCGCCCAGTTCTGTGCTCTCCCCCGTGCTAGCCCCATCCCACGCTGGGCCCTTCCCTGCGCTAGCCCGCCCCCATGTTAGCCCCACCCCACGATGGCCCCGCCCTTTGCGCTGTCCCCTCTCCTTCTGGTCCCGCCCCATGCTAGCCCCACCCTGCGCTGGCCCCGCCCTCTGCGCGGCCCCTCCCTGATGGCCCCGCCCCCGTGCTAGCCCCACCTCACGCTGACCCCGCATCGGGACGTGCGCCGCGAGGCCCACTCACCGGTCCGAGCTCCGCCTTCCGCTGCAGCTCCGAGAGTCGCTCCAGTGCGCTCGCGAAGCCGCCTGAGCGCGCCCGAGGAGCAGAGGAGTCGTCGACCACGCTCTCGGAACCACTCTCCGTGCTTGCATTTCGAAAGGGCTTGGAGAAGAGAAGCGCTCTTAGGAATCGGCTCCTTGCAGCCCTGGCATGGTACCCACACAGCGCCGCCATGACGCCTGCGTGACCTCTCACCTCTGGCCTCTTACGCACGTTCGCGGGCCAGGGGGCGGGTCGAGGAGAGCCCCGCCTACTGCCGCAGTCTAGTGTGGGTGTGTGGCTTGTGTCCTGATGGTTCGGCAGCACGAAGAAGGCGTGTGCCTTGCAGGGGATGCGGTCTTCAGCGGTCTCCTTGATTATCCTCTTGGTCGGAAGCCCCAAGCTCGTCCGCGCCTTCTGTCCCTCGTTATCCAGCACTTTTGAATTTGTCCCGCTTGAGACTAAGATGTTTAGTAGCCGCCCTCCAATTTTGTAAGCTCCAGGAAGGAGATTGCCTTTGCAAATGTACATAAAGTTGTTTGTGAAACTGGTGGCAGGTCTGTCGTTGGGCACTTCTGTCCTCAGTCACCCGCACTACAAAACAATCTGAGAAGTTTTATCCGAGATACCTACCATCCCTTCTCGTGAGTTAAGTTTCAGAATGTGCCCAGGTATAGCACTTCCATAACCGCACACAAATACTTAATATTTTTTGTTTGTTTCTCTTCGGCATAAATCCCCAGAATTTGTCCACCGCCTGACAATGTGTTTGCCAATTAAGTGGGTGTACTCATCTAAGAATCAGTTTGATATTAGCCTACAAATTACTAAATCTGGGACATGTGCCACAGTTTTCTATGTAGTTTGCTAACAAAAACGTTTCCTTTGGACTCAAGGTCTCATGTAGCCCAGACCGGTTCTGAGCTCACTATGTAGTGGAAGCTGACGTTAAACACATGAACCTCCTGCTTCTCTCTGCATGGTGAGATTTCACAAGCACTGTAACCACCAGGACAGACCCTTTCCTACTACTTTTGACTGTGAATTTAAATCTTACCCCATGTCATGGGTATAATAGACCTTGGGATGCTGCCTAATTTTGAGCCACTTAAGCCTCACCATTAGTAGCCTCCGCAGGGAGACTCCTAAGAAGTCAGTCAGTGCAGAAAGGGACTCTATCCAGGTGGGGGCTCACTACACATTTAAACTCAATTCGGCTGACAGCTGCGTGGATTCTTGTCCAAAATGCCATTCTCTATGGCTATTGTTACTTCCAGTCCCTTCCAAAAACAGTGTGGCAAATTGTAGAGCACGGCCAGTGACCGTTAAGAGCCCTTCGTAGTCCTGAGTAACCTTTGTCTTGGGCAATGCACTATCATGTTGCTGATTTGATTTCCCTGTGTGGGAGAGTGTAGTGATATCTCATTTGTATTTTAATAAATAAAGCTTGCCTGAAGATCACAGGGTAAAACAGCCACCCTGGTCAGTCTTACAGACCAGGCAGTGGTGACACACCTTTAATCCCAGAAGCCACACTACTTTGCCACAGAAACCAGGCCGTAGTGGTGCATGCTTTTAATTCTAGCCCTAGAGAGGAATTTAAGAAGGGAAGAGCTCTCAGACACAGCCTCATTCTGAGATTCCTGGAGGCAGAAATAAGAGCCAATGGCTGGCTGTTTTGCTTTTCTGACTTTCAGGTTGAACCTCAATATCTGTCTCTGGATTTTTATTAATTATGTTACAGTGCAGCAAACTGATAACCAGAGCCAAGTTTAAAGAACTGCTTTATAAACTAAAATCTTACCAGCGCTTGCCTGGCATGCCAAGGCTCCAGATGGTCTTCAGTATGAAACCCACAGGACAGAACAAATGAGGTACTAAGGTCCCATCTTTAATGAATAATGTCATATTCATGTCTGCCTCACCTAGAGGATAACCCCGGAAGACTAGCAGAGCTGTTGGGGGGAGGACTACAGCAGCTGCTCATTCTCCCTGATGGTGGGCTGTTTGCACTTTCAGTAGAAGTAGGATAGACCTTGAAGTTTCCTTTTTACTTGAAGCATCAAATGGCAGATGAGAAAAGTGGGGATTCATATACAAGTTTTTTAAGTACTTTTATTTTTATTTTTTTAAAGACTTTATTTATTTATTCTGTATACAATATTCTGTCTGTATGCCTGCAGGCCAGAAGGCGCCAGATCTCATAACAGATGTTTGTGAGCCACCATGTGGTTGCTGGGGATTGAACTCAGGTCCTCTGGAAGAACAGTCAGTGCTCTTAACCACTGAGCCATCTCTCCAGCCCCATATACAAGTTTTTTTTTTAATTTACTTTT
>NC_022031.1:505481-511634 GCF_000317375.1 Microtus ochrogaster
CATGAATATCGATGCAAAAATTCTCAATAAAATACTGGCAAACCGAATCCAAGAACACATTAGGAAAATTATCCATTATGATCAAGTAGGCTTCATCCCATATACAAGTTTTAACTGGAATTTCTCTACACAGTGGCTTGTGCTCATGGATAAGCCATGGGTTGTCGAGAAAAAGCCAAGTGCCATCATGAGAACCTCACAGTAAAACTACTGCTGAAGACACTGCCCATATTCACAGAACATGAGAAACCAGGTAGCGCTCCATGCGCTAGAAGGTGCTCTGCACACTGCTGAAGGGCAATCATCAGTTCACCCAGCTGTAAACTCCAGTAGCTACCAGCATGGCAGACTATGCCGTGCATGTGTGCAGCGGTAGCATGAATGTTACGGAGGTAATCAAACACTTCCTGATTGGACTTCTAAGACTTGCTCCAAGGAGGTGGAACCCACCTAGCTACTACAGATCTGGCCAAAAACAGTCATTTTGCTGCGTGGACATAGCATGAAAGTGCCCTCTAAATTCCTCCTAATCGCAGACTCCTGCAATTCTCAGACCTCATCAGAAGTTTCTGTGTGCAATGGATGCTGGTTAACAAGAAGCAGCTGTTCCCAGAGCCTCTGGAGTGCTCAGCCACAGTGGAACATCTGCATCCCCATTCCACCACCCCAGGCTCAGGGACCATCTTGTGAAACCTGGTAAAAAGACTGTTAGACCCAAGGCTTTCTTGACATGACAGGATTGCTGCACTGAAACTCACAGCAGCTATGGCTGCCCAAGTGGGGCCTGCACAAGACCCTAGCTTTCTAAACAGGGAAAGGGGTCCTTTGGCCCAGCTCTAACTGAGGAGCTATGGGCAGTTGCTAGCTTCTCGGGGAGGAGAATCAGGTTGTTCTTTAGGGTATGGCTCCTGATAGGCTGACTACACAGCACAAAGTGGAATCAATGGGGATTAAATTAAAATTAGAAAAAAGACATGAAGTTGGGGGTAGGGGTGTTGAAGCAGATATGGGAGTTGAGGGGAAGCGTTAGGAGTAGATATAATTAAAATATATGCAACCCTCAACAATTTGTTTTTAAAATTGAAGTAGTGAGGAGATGAGAATGTTGAGCTGGGGGTCAACCTGAGCTGAGTAGTGAGAGCCTGTCAGCAAAACAAACTGTGGTAGGGGTGTGCATGTGATCCTGTACCTGGTAGATCGAGGCAGGACATCCTTGGCTACATAGCAAGACTGAAGCCAGCCTGAGCCATATGAGACCCCGAGAGACAAAACCAAGTGAGTCAATGGAGGGACATCTCCAGGATTCTTGCTGACACAGGCACCAACAGGAGGACCCACTGCGGGGGCAGCACTGCTGCTCCCTGCATCGCCCCTTCCCCCACCCCCGCTCTGTTACTTCCAAAGTTCTTTCTGTGCACCATGCAAGTGTTCTGAGCAGGTAGCAAGAAAGGAATAAACACACTCCACAGCCCCTTCACATCTGGCTGTGGCCTCATCTACCATTACATACACCCCACCTCACGCCCGAGACCACCAGTGTGAAAGGCGGTGCTCACTAAAACCTCCATAGAAAGTAGCTAGTAGTGCCTCGGTGGAGGTGGTTAGAAATGTATGCCTCTTGGGTTGGGGTGTAGCTCAATAACAGATCACTCGCTCAACAATCTTAGGCAAGCCCTGGTTCAACCCAGCACCACATAAAAATAAAGGAGGGGGGTAGTTATATGGCTGGGGCAGACTGTGGGGCCACTGGCAGTGAGACCCGGATTTATCTCTACTGCTTGTAGTGGATTTTTGGAACCCATCCTCTTTGGAGGGATGCCTTGCAGTGCCTCAAAGCAATGTGCTAAACTTTGTTGAGCCCCACGGGAAGCCTTACCCTGAAGAGAGGATGGGGTGCGGGATGGGGGCAGAAGGTGGAGGGAATGGAAGGAGGGGAGGGAGCAGGAGGAGGGGAGGGAGTGGGAACTGGGATTGGTATGTAAAATGAAAAAAAGATAGTTTTTTAAAAATGAATTAAAAAAATAAAAGGGAAAATATGCTTAACTGCTCAGAAAAGTCTGAAAGAAAGATCCAGGGCGTGTGTAAGGTATGCTCTCACACTGAGAGCATTCTGGGATTGGGATATTAAAAATTAGTCATATTGAAAAGCAAGCCGAGATGTGAATGAAAACTAAAGTATGTGGAATTGAAGGGGTTTTAATGTGTATTCACCTGTGTGGGGGTGCACATGTCAGCACGCTGTGGAGGCCACCGTCGATGCTGGATGCCATCTATGACTTAGCCCCTTTCTGAAAGTGGGAAATACATAATAGAACCCATACCCAAATTACAGTCTTATTGATTTCAAACTCTTCACAGAAAATAGTGTATACTTTAAAAGATCCCGAAATAGTTCAAATTAAACATTTTTCTGTATTCCAATAATTGCTTTGAGTTGCTAAAATCATAATCCAGTTAATGAATTCTCTCTTCCCATTAATTTCGTGAGGCTCTAAACCATAAGAATTCCGGCTAGATTTACCACAGACCCCATGAGTTAGGGAAACCGCGTGTGGAAGGCCTCAGAGATCTTCTCTCCCATTACAGGTATGGCCTTAAATATCCAAGATTTCACAAATATTTGAGGTTTCTCTTTTGCTATTTTCTTACCCTAAAAAACACAAATCCCAGTAAAATGGCCCTGACCTCTTAGGAATATTTCTATTAATTGCTATATTTCAAATTTCTGAAGTATCTGTGAATTCATAATGAATTTCCCACAAATATTTTGAATATTTCTGAATATTCTAAAAATTCGTGTTTAATTTTCTTTTTTTGTTTTTGTTTTGTTTTGTTTTTCAAGACAGGGTTTCCTCTGTGTTAGTCCTTAATCATTATTATGATGTTTTTGGATGAGGCAGGGTTCTTACAGTAGATTAACTTTTTAGGTTAAGTGTAGGAAGATGTCCAGAAATATGTTTCTCTAATTTTTCTCTCATACTGATTCCCCAAATTTATCTATATCTTACTTGCCCACCACTATTGTTTTCCTCATGTGAGAAATCTCTTTATGAAATCTTAATATTTCTTATGAAGAAAGCTGCCATATTACTTTATTTTTGCCTGGTTACAAAAACAGTGAGTAAGACACCCAGGAAGTAATCTGTTGAAAAGATATTGGATTTGGGGGGGAAAAAAAGTGGTTATACTGAAAAATCACAATATTTCTCTAAAGAGACAAATTTCCAGGATACCAGTTGATTTTGGAATACAAATTTTATCCAGACCATTGGCCTCTTAATAAATCGAAACCTAGACTACTGATACACAGACTTTATTGAGATTTGTCACATATAATAGAGCATCCAAGTAGCAATCAACAATGGCAGCACGTCATTTTGTAACAACTGACACTTGTGGCTTTTCAAATTTGGTCTGCAGAAACTTTATCCTCAATTAAATCTAGTCATGCTTTTGAAAATGCTTTAGGTCACTCCAAGCTTGGCAATTAACATTTGGCATGGACAATGATAAAATCACAATAGATAAATACCAGACAGACCTCGTAGCCATAAACATAGACAGCAGAAGGAAAAGGTAGTGAGTCAGTAGTTAACCACAATTATGGGAGGAGCTCAGAGACATCTGGAAGCCTTGATCACAAGCCCCACGATCTCTCCAAGCAGGGGCCGTATCTACAGTACACTCTACATCACTAACGCACTGAGAACACGTACGTGATGAGCTCATTTGTATTAATGCCTTACATCCTTCGGAGTCAACAATACCTTAGTATAAAAATATTTAAGTTGTACTTCTCATAGAACTTTCTGTGCTTCCTAATGGGTGCTAAATGGATTTAATGGAGGCAGCAAGTTCCCCTGTGGTGATCGATTTTAGCATTTTTACAGCTATCTAGACCTAAAGACGTTTTAGACAAGTGTGGTCACATTTCAACTTATAGTAATATATGCTTGACTCACAATGATATTTTGTCAGTTTACCTGAAATTAAATTTTAATCTTATAAAAAATGTGTAAGAGTGGCATAATAAATAAGCAGTATGTTGAAATGGTAGCTGCTAATCACCAAGGACATGGGGGGACCCCACACTCACGCCACTGGCAGACTGAGTTTCTGCATGGTTTTAACTTACAGAACTACTCAAGCACACACACCTGTTTACTTTAGTCTGGTGTGCTCAGAAACCCAAGATATGGTCCACATACAAAAACTGTTTATCCAAGAAAAAAAAGAATTGTAGCTGGTGGTTTCTTCTTCAAAAGTAACAAAATAATTCCAAAACTTTTAACTACCAGAATTTAGAAGAACCATTTTAGTTAGAAATCAAGTATAACAGACTCAAAAAGGAAAAATGACTCGTATAGAAAACGATCAAAAAGAATCCCAGATGTGGAGTGATTCCATAAAGCCGAAGCTGAGGTGGCCTGCAGCTTCCTGTCACCCTGGCATGCCTCAGGGACTACCAGAGGCTCTGGCTGCTGCCTTCTCCTACAAAGGGCATTTCCCTGGCGTGGAGGCGAGGGTGCTCCCACTTCGTTTAATTCGCAAACTATTTGGTCAAAGAAATAAGTAAAGCTAAATGAAAGCACATCTGGTCGAAATCTGTGGCCAAGAACGCTGACGAGATGTGCTTGATGTCCCTTGCAGCACCTGGCAGTGGGCAGCAGGATATGTTCCGGAACTCAGGGCATGGCCTCCGTCTGCGCTGGAGGGGGCTCGGTGGCCTCGGCACTAGTAGCGTTCGCTGTGGAATTCAGAACCTCTCCAAAATCACCGCCGGCAGGCTTGGCTCCCCCTACTTTAGACTTTAAAAGTGGGAAAAGAGAAGACATCATGAAGCAAAAATTAATCACTTCTGCAGAAAGAAACTCTAACCTGACCTTCAGTAGCAAACTGGGCCTCTCAAGACTATGTCCGTGTGGATCTACGTGCTGTTGTAGCACTCGGGGTAGCTTAACCGTGAGACACAACAAACGGAAGATAAAAGTATCTTTCCTGGTGCACTGTAGGATTCTCAGCCCTTTCCTATGTAAGTCTGCCTACAGACTCAGCATCATCTGGGGGCTTGTCAGACACAGAATGTCAGACGTGGAACTGTAATGCCAGAGGGACCCTGAGTGACTTCTTGTACACTAGAAATTTGTGACGCCCTACTCCAACCTCCCAGGCCTGAAACTGTCAATCAGTATCGGTTTGAATGCTACATATGCCTGATTTTTTTTTCAAAATGCCTAGATGGGTGTGGTGGCTCATGCCTATAATATCAACACTCAGGAGGCTAAGGCAGGAGGACTGCCGTAAGTTTGGTCTCTAGCCTGGGCTCTACCGTAAGTTCCTGTGACGCACTGTCTCAGGACCAAAACCACACCTGTTATTAGTATATCACTTCATGCTTCTCAGTGCTCGCTGCCTGTTACATGTAATGACTGAACAACACGAGAGCTACATGAGGAAACCAGCAGTGACGAAGAATGCATGCTCAGTGGATTCAACTTGAACTTCCGGTTTCTCCAGTCTTAACTCACCGGGCAAGTCTGAGAACTGGAATCTAAATGAAAGTTTTCTGCCATCCAAGCTTTGACTTAGATAAATCTGCATAACTTATATGCATTACTAAATTCACTAAAATGTCTTTAACTATAAAAATTGTTACAACTTCTGGCAATTTAGCACAAGTAAAGGAACTCTCCATAGTGGGCCCCTCTTCCATTCATCTTTCCTCTTCAGAAGAACCAATGAAACCCTCCAAGAAAATAATTTTTATATTGTTTCGCTTCACTGCTTGCTCCATAAAATTCTAAGTAAAAGTGATTAAAATATTATGTATCTTACTATTAAATTTAAAGATGTAAAAAGAAAATGTTCAGCAGCAGCACCTCCATAGCTGACTGGCCCAGCACGTGAGGTGTGCGCGAGCCAGCCTGCGGTGCACAGCATACCGCTCACTCCAGCACGTGAGCTGTGTGCAAGCCAGCCTGTGGTGCACAGCATACCGCTTACTACCTGCGGTGCACAGCATACTGCTCACTCCAGCACATGAGCTGTGCGTGAGCCAGCCTGCAGTACACAGCATACCACCTACTCCAGCACATGAGCACGAGCCAGCCTGCGGTACACAGCATACCACCTACTCCAGCACATGAGCTGTGC
>NC_022031.1:512169-521463 GCF_000317375.1 Microtus ochrogaster
AGCACATGACCACGAGCCAGCCTGCGGTGCACAGCATATCAACTCACTCTAGCACATGAGCACGAGCCAGCCTGCAGTGCACAGCATACTGCTTACTCCAGCACGTGAGCTGTGCGTGAGCCAGCCTGCAGTACACAGCGTACCGCTCACTCCTGTCTCCCTTCTGTGCTTTGTCCCATTAGACCCCCTGAATCCTTCACTGTCCTCCTTACCGAGATCGCAACTCCTGCCTCTCAGCTGCTCTTCCTCCAGGTCTGCATGGTACCCTCAGCTGTCCCTGTTATAACCACCCACATACCTAAAAGTACAGGAAACTGAACCCATCCAAAACTGCACTGCACAGACATGCTGATACAAAGCTTAAATGACTGTAAGTATAATTTGGCAAAATTATCCCAAGCATATGACTACAAATTTCTTTAGCAATAACTATTCAATATAATTTGAAAAGTTACTTTTTATGTGTTTATCTGTGCTGGACAGTTATGTCAACTTGACACAAGCTATAGTCACACGGCAGGAGGGAATCTCAATTAAGAAAATGTCTCCGTGAGACCAGGTTATAGGCAAGCCCATATAGAATCTTCTTAATTAGTAGGTGATGGGGAAGGGCCCAGTCCATTGTGAGTGTGGTCACCCCTGGGCTGGTGGTCTTGGGTTCTATAAGATGGCAGGCTGAGCAAATCATGGGGAGCAAGCTATGTTTAAGTTCCTTTTCTTCCCAACTTGCTTTTGGTCACGGTGTTTCATCACTAAGACATCATGTTTCATCATCCGAATGATGCTAAGTTGGGTATGACAAATGAACTATACTGGCTGGAATCTATAGCAACAATAGTTAATATAGCAAGTGACTGGGCAGTTCTCTCTCATCTCTGGGATCAAATGCACATGACCTGCTGATTTCTGATGAGCTATTTCAAATACTAAGAAGACAGATGTGAGGGAGAGGCAGGGAGAGTCCAACGGTCTTGAGAACTGCGTCACTGCAAACCGTCTCTTCACAATGCAGCCTCTTTTCAGACGTGTGACCTGGCACCGAGATGAAGAAAGCCAGTCTGGAAACATGAGTGTGTGATGTATGTTTGTATTCATCCAGTGCACACCATGGAACAAGCCAAGCACTATCACAGCCCCTAAGCAGTAATACTGAACAAAATGAAGGATCCCTGCAATCATGGGTTCACAAGCATGAAGCTGTAAGACTGTGTACAGTGAGATTCTACAGAAAAGAGGTCCAAGCTAAAATCCAGATCACTGCAGGGTCTTATCTTTCAGTAAGCAAATTCTGCCTTTTCATGTAAGAATTTTTTTTTCTTTTTGTTTGTTTTCTTTTTGTTGTTGTTATATTTTGTTTTTGTTTCTTTTTAAGACAGCATTTCACTGTCTAACAGTCTTGGCTGTGCTGGAACTAGTACTGTAGACCAGGCTAGGCCTTGAACTCAGAAGTGTATTCTGAGTAAGATACCCCGCTATGTAAGATACTTTTAAGAATAAGTGGTTCTTCTGGTGTTCTGAATGACTAAAATAAATATGAGTTCTTTTTAACTTACGTTCTTGAATAAGGTTTCTCTGTAGCCAAGGATGGTCTTGAACTCACAGCCCTCCTTTTCTATCTCTCAAGTGCTGAAATTCCAGGTGTGTACCATTTATATAAATGAAACTGCCAGGCAAGGCTTACTTATTTAAAATAATAAGATGTCAACTCCAAACTGTATCCAGTGCAGTGAAGAGGGCTAGATAAAGGGCCGCCACCCAGGCTGCACACAAACGCTGGAACAGAGCATCAGGAGTTTCACATGGCACACATTGGACCATCTGTGACTCAAAGAGTGCACAGAGTCATTTGTCATGGTTTGTTTGCTTTCCGTTTTGGTGCTTTTGTGACAGGGTATGTAGCAAAAGCTAGCATCAAACTCTAGGCAATGCTCTTGCCTCAGCCTCCAAGAGCGGAGATTAAATGCATGAGCCACTATGCCCAATCCTCAGGGTTGATGACTTCGCCATAATTTTGGAAATAACACAATTTATAAAGCCACTGATTATGGAAGAATGTGTACCTCCAATGGGAGATCAAAGGAGACAGATATGAACAACATACACTTTATAAATGTGTGAAATTGCTAAACAATAAGAAAATACCCTTAAATAGAAAAGATAGTGACTAATTTTTCATATTTTAATATCTATTATCAATATTAAAACACTAATATTTATATTAAGTCTAGTATTGTGTGATTTTTAGATAAAAACAGCACAAATTCTTGTTCAATTATAAGAATATTTGAAATAAAACAAATGTCTGAAAAATTGCAGTTTTATGTTATCAAAAAAAAAAATCACAAGAAAAAGAAAAAACCCTACAAAACCATGCAGTGTGCATTAGTGATGCACAGGGTAGAATTCTTAAAGTTCTCTAAAGCTTTATGGGAATGATGGGAGGTGGCAACAGTGTCATGAAGACAGCGCACCCCTGTACTTACCTTTAAGTTTTCAACCTTTTCTTCAAATGACTTGAAAGTTGGGGAGTTTCTATGAAAATAGAAAAAAATAAAATTACAACCACAGTGAAAAAAACAAAAATCTCTGAAGGATCAGAAACGACTGCGCTTCTCTTTGCTGAGATTCATAATTAGCAAGAGTGGGTATTTATCTGCATATATGTGAACAGGTATTGACACAGGTATTGACACATACACTTCCTGTGTGAACCAGCTTCTGGGCTAATACTTCTACATTGCTTTTAAGGTCATGAAGACAGTCACTCTAAGATATAAGTGATACTGTCATATAAACAGAAAAGGAAGAAGGTAGACAACACCAGCTCTGTCACCTTCCTAAAGACTCACCAGAACCAAGAAAATGCCACTGTGAGATCCCCTGAACTTAGCAGGATACTTTAGAACTCTGATTCAGTGCCTCATCCTGTGGGCTAAGATTCCCATAAGAGCACACAACACACTACACCATCGAGACAAGCTGAGATTCCATTACAGGGACCCTAATTCCAAAAGAATTGTGTCAGACAGAGAAGGGACCCAAAGAAAGCAGAGAGCTCAGAAACGTATCTCTCCTCTACACGTTAGGCTTTTGTCTCTCACCCATGGGTTCCTACATAGAACCTTAAATCCCACCCTGTTACAACGTTAGAAGGGCACAGAGGGGACCAAAGCCAGTGGTTGTTACATGTGACACCCCACCTCCCCCACCCCAGGCCAACTGTACTAGCAGCTCTCAAGAACACGCTAGGAAAATGAACTCTCAGCCCCACACCTACTCTAGATTCAGAGACTCTAGGTGCAACAGTGTAGCTACCCCTCCAGGTGCTTCCTGTACAGACTAAAGTGCAAGCCAGGGATCTCTACTGTTCTGGAGCCTCTGCTCCCCAGGCAGACTAAATTATGGCTGATTACCAGTGCCTGCTGAGGAAAGCTGGCTTCAAAGGCCACTCTGGGATGAGCAAAGCAGAGTGTGAGGCTGGAAGCTAGGGGGGGGGGGGGTGTTGAACCAAAGCTCACAGAGAAGGAACAAAATAACCCTGAACCACTAAGACAGCTTCAGTCTACACTGGCATGTGCTTTCCAATTCAACCGGTTTCAAACAGACATTTTATAAAATAAAACTGAAACAGTAATTCTTGAAAAAAATTCACATTTTGGCTCTTATGAATCTATCCCAACATTGTAAGAAAAGCAACTGCAGATTATAACAGTGTTAATGCCCAGCTTGTTAAACAGAATTCTAGTTCCCTAGTCAGTGGTTTGAGCATCCATACATGGGGCAGGAAGCATCTTGTAAGGACATACATTACCTCATAGCAGGCATGCTAATCGAATGCTGAATGGAGCGAATACTGAGAGGCAGCATTAAAGGAAGACAGAAACAAGTTAGTATGCAGTGACCCAGCACAGAAGCTGCCCCACTTTCTGATTAGCGGAGCTTCTGGTAGCTCATTCTTTAGGCACTGTGAACAATCGTCTACTTTTTGAGGTGAGAGGGCGACATCAAAGCTATGCCAAAAGATTTTACTTCCATTCATAAGTCAATGTCAACCAAATCATTGTCAGCGCTAATAGACAAGTATGTCCTCTCCTGGCGCTGTGAAAACTGTCAAGTGCGTTTACCCAGATCTAGAAGGTTCAAGGCTCAAAAGCCAAATTGTAACCCAAGGAACAGCAGAAAACTAAAAATGGAACTTGGATCATCAGGAGTCCCGATTCAGGGTTCACCACCTCCCCTCAAAAATGAAGTGTACACACACGCACGCGCGCACACACACACACACAACCCTGAAGGGCCACAGTGGCCATCTTTCTCCAGGTATCTGTTTCAGCGTTGAAACAGGCCAGTTTCTAAATCTATCACCTATTTGGTAACTAAGCAATCACAAATTCCAAAGCACTCCTTAGCAGCAGCAGCAGCATCAATTCTTCACTAAGAGAGGCTTACACTTGGTCTCAAGACTTCCCCAAAGATTGTTCAAGTACCATTCAGCTCTCTGTATTCTGGGGTTCAACTTCTACCCCTTAGCAGTACAGTCTACTGATTGGCAAAGCTTTTGAGCCTGCTCTGAGCTACCGTCCCTAGACACTAGCTCAAAAAAATATCTTCATTCTTGGGGCTCCTAAAAAAAAATTAAAAAAAAAAAACTTTGCTCTTGTTCAAACTGTTAAGTAATCTTTCCTTTTGGTAAAGTGAACAGTTCAAATATTAATCCTTAATGACATTCAAAAGAGTTTGTGAGTTTATGACTAAGACTTGTTACAGATGGCAAGGTGTTATGTGCTATCAAGTCTAGTTTGACATATACTATCTAATTATATACAGCATGATCTGGATGTACAGAATGCATACTCTGGAAAAGAGAGAATTGGGACACCATTGTGCCATCTGTCACACAGGAAGTTCTCCACCCAACAGAGGGGCAGGTGCTATGACTGCATCCTGGGCATGAACTACCCTGGAAAAAGTTACCAGTTCTTCTACTTGATATTTTCAAGTACACTATTCCCCTAATTGTAGGGCACAGATTAACGTAAACTATTTACAGCGTAACTTGAATCATCCCATGGATTTCCTTCGGCCCTTCTAAAGAACGAGCCGGGAAGAGCCAACACTCACGAAACACCTTTGACCCCAACTCCTGTGACACATTGGGGAGCACCCTCAACACTTCTAACCTCCTGCCAATCTGCAGACTGTCACTGAACGGGGTGTGGAACTCCACAACAGACAGATCCTCAAATCCGACAGGACACGGATCTCTGAGCTAGAAACCACACCAACTTAAAGGCTGTGGTGGAATTGCCAGATCATGAAAGAGCCGTTAGAACTCAGAGGAAGCCTGTTTGCCAAGAAAAGAGAAAGGGAAGCGTGGACAGGGTTAGGAGGGAGAGAGGGTCTGGTTGGTCATGCAGGTTCACCTGGGTAGGATGGGGCACACTTTCGTATCACCTAGTTGGCCAGGTGCTACCTCAATTTCCAAAGCTTTTTGCTTTTCAAGGAGTTGAGCTGGTTTGAGTGGGATGGGGCTGGGCTTGCCTCTCCCACTCCTTGGTTTACAACACTGTTGTTATATTTGTGCAAAGCTTTTCCCTTTGCGCTAAGCTAACACATGCCATTTTCTGTCCCTCCCCAAAACCACTCTCCACCAGAACACCCACTTCAGGAGAAGCTACTAAACTCTGGTCACAGAAGGTGAGTAGTGGCCAAGTATGATAAATTGATTGTGTGTGGGATTCAGACACAGTTTAACAATATTAACAAAATGAGGTAATAGTGAGTAAAGTTTGAGTTTTTTAAAGTCCCAGACAAATCTAGCTACTGTTCCTACAGTCACATAAGAAGTTTTATTTCCCCTAGCAGCCAGGTGGCTGGGTTTTCTCACCAGCACACAAGCTAATACATATTAAATATGCATCAGACAATATATATAGGAAAAGACAAGGACCTGTTTATAATAAGGCTTATTTTGTGGAAAAAAAAATCACTGGGCTAAATCTGAATACTTTTCTGTAGCTATATTTCAAAATTCAAAAACAAAACAAAACAAAAAACTCTTAAAACAGAGAATGAGATCAATTGCCAGAGATGGCTTTGAAGGCAAGGTCTCTGCTCCTGAGAGCCATCTTAGTGGGAGGGACAAGGCGTATAGTGAGTCCAACCCCACCGTTAGCTAATCCCCTCTGCATTCACATCCAGATGGCATTGCACTCGGGGCAGCTGTTCTTTCATCCCTGGCTACTCTACACCAAGTTACTCAAAGCTTCCTCAACTGATACTATCATTTCCTATTTCAGCCAAAGTTGAACTCAATACAGAACCTTCTACAGCAAAAAGCCAGAGTCACTGCTTAACAGCCAAGCTGTGGGGACCCGTCCCATCTACAAGACAAGATCTGTTGTAACCCTCGAAGCAGGGCACAAAGTAAGGCGTCTCTGAACATAACGACACAGCACAGGGCGGCTGGTTCTCAATGCATCCTTGTCCACCTCAGGGTCACTCTGACTTTGCAAAGCCCATTCTTTTAAAGAGCCAAACTATTCGGGCTGGAGAAATGGCTCAGTGGTTAAGAGCTGGGCTGCTCTTCCAGATGACGCAGGTTCAAACGTCAGCACCCACATGGCAGCTCACATGGGGCTCTAACTCCAGGAGATTTGTCACCTTCAGACCAATGCACATAAAATAAAGTATTTTCTTTTAAAGCTGAATTACTTAGTTTTTTCCTAGTCTGATACTGTTGCTTGGTCTTTCCATCTCTACAAATCAGGATGAACAGAGAAGAAAGAGAAAGAAGGGCTATGCAGAGAGCAGCAATGGCTAATGCGTGGGTGCCGGCCGCATGGCAGGCATCTCAGTCTCCTCTGACGTGAGCAGTACCCAGGGATCAGGAGTCACTCTCAAACGCAGTGCTCTTAGCAGACAGTCAGCTCCGGATCCAGGACGCTGGATTCGAAACCTAACCATCAGCCACTTACATTGGCTTTGTAGCCTTCAGGTCATTTACTGTCCCTCTAGCTCAATGTTCTCCCAACTATAAAATCAGAACAGTAACCACGCCTACTTCAGAAGTGCTCAGATCTTCTTACCCAGCTTACAACCCTGAGGCATTATCACATCATTTTCATAGTCAATTATGTGTCTAAAGTTTCTAGCATCAGCAGTTCTTAGTCCCAGCCCTACAGGCTAGGACAAGGCTATCATTTAACAGCTCCATCAGAATGAACGAACACCTTGGCTAACTGAAGGGGGTGGGGGGAGTGGATGTGGAAAGTGGAGGAAGTTATTACTACGATTCAGTTCCTAATTAAAAGATACTGTTTCATGGAGAAGATATTGTCTTTTCCCACAAAGAACAGAAGTTTCCAGCAAAAAAGAATTGTCTAGAATGACCCTAATAAACCCCAAATCAAATTTTTAAAAAATTGAGATATGTCTATACATGAAGAAATACTTATTTGAAAGGAAAACACCCTGTGAAATAAACACAAAATGAATTAGCATTTCTTTGTAAATATGAAAGAAATGAAACAAGATGAATTCCAGAATGCCATGAGCGCATCGCCTGTGTTTAAAGGCAGCAGTGGTTAAAATGAGCAGGGACTTCTAAAGGATGAAGACCCAATGTGCTGCTGTATGTACGGGGAAAAGGTGGAATAGAGATGTGGAAATGTGCGTGCCACTTTCATGAGTGGCCAATGACTGTCCCCAAGGGCCTCAGGGGTCAGTTTATTGACTTGTCCCACCAGGATCCCAGCCAGGCCGAGCTCTCATACATTTCTCTCTGACCCCCACTTATCCTCCTGTCCTTTCCCTCCCCCCCCACCCCTAACCAAGCCAAATTACAGATGTCTAAATCTCAAACATCACCTCATTAACTGACCACGTTTATAAGATGAAAACCTGATGCCGAAATCTCCGAGTCAGCAAAAGCAGCGTACATCTCTTCCTGCATCCCAAACTACATGGGCATGAAATCACCAGTCTCGAGTTCGCCGCACGAGGGGGACTCAGGACAAACAGTTAGTGGGATTAACCTCTGTTTCAGAGCGGTTGGCACGAGGGATCTCTGGTTTCCATCCTCTTAGCCCTAGACGGGGCCATGCTGCTAGGGCCGGGAAACAGCCTGTCCCCTTGGATGGTTCCTAGAGGAATGTGGCCAGTTTGCCTCTGACCTTTATGATCTAAAGATCAGATTTGTTTTCCTTGTATGTCTGAAACATGAAACTAGATTAAGTGACTTTAGCTGATCTCTGCTCTTTAAGAATTACAAAGTTCAGAAGAGAATTTTTTCTCTTATTGCCAAGTTTTGATCAAAAGACTTGATCTCCACATGGTGATATGCATTATTTGTCAGTAGAAACGAACACTTGCACCACCTCCTTGAAGTTCAAGAACTTTGTGGAAGGGGAAGCAGAAAGAAGGTGAGAGCTGGAAGGCGAGGAGAAGGCTAAGAAATGTCAGCTCGTAAGCCTGACACGCCAGTGGCCGTCTGTATGGAAGTCTGCTATGGAAAGAGAAAGGACTCGTGGGGTCTTGCTGCTGAACTGCTGGCAGCTAATGGATTCTGGAAGATGGGAAGGCATAATATACAGGTGTATACACACTGGTGAGCCCACAGTGCTGCGATGCTTAGCTCCAAACCCAGGGTAACATAGACGGCCCTAGTAAACTCAGTAGGACACTAAACCAAAACAAATAAATATGGGAAAGATGCCCGCCAAGAGGAATGAGGACTGGCAGGGCTGGGAGGGAAGCAAGAGTGGATGGGGGAAAGGATTTTATACCTGCATGAAATTCTCAGAGAACAAAACTTATTAGTTTAAGAATACTGCTGCACAATTGCCATTTCTAAGTAAAATGAGATGACCTAAAAACATTGAGAGGAGCAGACTGTTTCTGATGTAACATGACGGCACACACTGACCACGTACACATCAGCTTTAACCTCGCTAACAGTGTGTGGAAGAGCGATCAGTAAGATAGAGCATGTCATTTCCACAGGCCTTCCATACTGCCAAATCTGTTTTGTGTTAATGTCATACAAGACACTGTTTGATGATCGAGTACTTGCAAGCTTTCTGAAGGCATCCCAAGGCCCTGGCTACCCCCGTTGCCTCCCCCCCCCCCACACACACACACATACACATACACCACTTAAAAATACCTATTCTAACAAAAGCTGTCTGTCTGTGGGTATAGCCTTCAGACCTATTCTAACAAAAGCTGTCTGTCTGTGGGTATAGCCTTCAGACCTATTCTAACAAAAGCTGTCTGTCTGTGGGTACAGCCTTC
>NC_022031.1:521770-526717 GCF_000317375.1 Microtus ochrogaster
AGCCTTCAGACCTATTCTAACAAAAGCTGTCTGTCTGTGGGTGTAGCCTTCAGACCTATTCTAACAAAAGCTGTCTGCCTGTGGGTACAGCCTTCAGACCCGGCCACAGCAGGCACTTGGGCTAGAGTGGCGTGTGTGACTAAACTCTTATCCATTTGCTTCCAACACTTAGGCCACTTTCCCACACTTGCTTCTTAGCATTGGTTACTTGATTTTTTTTTTTAAATCACAATCTTTAAATAGCTCAGCAATGAGTGTATGCAACTCTATGATTTATTCTGATTTCCAGGACTAGGTACAACCAAAATTAGAGCTGTATGTGTCGGCTGGCTTATCCAAGGGTCAGGAGGGAGCAGAAAGGAGACCCTGAGAAGGAGGAGGGAGAAAGAAAGGAAAAGCAGAGGATGATGGAATTCATGTAACAGGAAAGGAGATTAGAGCATCATGGGAGGGCAGAAGAGGCCAGCGAGGGGGGTTGGGAGATGGCTGTGGGAGAAGCCATGATGAAAAACGAGAAAGTATAATGGCAAATACGTATGCAAACGGCATAAGGAAAGTCATTTCTTTGTAATCTGACTTTAAGAATTAATAACCAGAAAGGGAGACAGGAAGGGGGGGAAATAGTAGCAGCTAAATCATAGCACAAGTCCCTTAAGACAATGATGTACCCCAGTCAGAAGAGAGATGGAGACGAGACACCCTTCCTGCTTACTCTTTAAGATCTCCACTTGTCTCCTCCAAAGCCTCCATTTATAATCACATAATCAGAATCGTCACAGCGACACCTACAGGGCACAGCCTGTACTTTCTCATACCCCATTTCCACTGACAAACCATAAAACTACCCTGTATGCTTAAAAAACAGCTAGCAGAAAATAATAAAACAGCAAAATCTATGAGCTAATAAGACAAATACTGCGAAGTACATGGTGGGTAAGATCTGACGTCTGTCTTACCACACACAAAAAGAGCAGTGAAACCTTTATAAGATGACGACTACCACGAGACAGCACATGCAGTTTATTACAGTTACATAATAGGACACACATGAAGGAGAATCCCAGCATCCTTACAAAAGCACCAAAGAAACTAAAGCATCAAAACCAAACAAAGTCAGACATCAAAAGGGAGGAATTCTGTATGCCACGGTAAAAGTAATGACAGTAATCACTGAAACTTCAAACACAATTTCCATATCCCTTGTGCAGCAGCGTCAAATTCTTCTTTCAACTGGTTCGTTACACATGGCACACAAGGAACCCTCCCCTGGAGTAACACTCATGTCCGAGCTACCGCAAGTGCAGGAAAATCCCAGTGGACACACACAAGCATCCACCAAGGCATCAACATCCGCTCTCGCATGCTTGTCTCACACAGATGCGTGGCCGCAGCAGGCATTTCGCTCTCCTTACCTAAAGGAATGTGAAAAGGCTTGCAATCTGTAAGAAGCCAGAGGAAGCATTAAAACAGGAAGTTCTGAGGAATCCGTCACAAATAACCTACTTTTATTAAGGGCGCATGTTTTACATAACCCCTAACACACTGAAGAGCCAGTCAGCATTGAAGAACCGAGGGCATCTGGTCGGTGCTGCGCACACGACTGTCCGAGGGTCAGGAAATCCCTCCTTACGGTGCCATGCATACAACCGTGGTGCTCTCAAATGCGATGAATGAAGAAATGTGTTTTAATACACAGTATAAAATAGTAATTGAACAAACCAATTCAACTAACGAAATTCTGGTTGTAAAACCTATTTTCCCCACAAATAAAAATACAAAGTCATGCAATCTGGGTTTAGGAAAAGACAAACGGGAAGTGTGCACACCAACAGAAGCAGAGCCCACGTAAGCCATGTTGGCCATGTTGGCACTATTCCAATCATGGCAGTAGATGGAGCACAACAGCACCACGAAGCGGTTTCACCAAAATGACAAGAAACAGTCTGCAAACTAATCTCAAATATAGATGCACAGTTTTAAAAAAGAAACTAAAAATGAAGACCTGGGCCTGAGTGTGGGTGTACATAAAGCTATGGGTTAGTACAAACCAATGCACACATGAGCATCCTGCAGCCACACCATGACACACAAATGTCACACACAAACAGTGACACCCTCAGGCCAAGCATGCGCTTCAGTGCTAGCGTACTCGTCCCCAGAAAGATGCTCGGCTCTAACCACAATCCCCATTTGCAAACACCAGAGACTGAGTGACACTGCAGGACTGAGAAGGACCGAGATGCAAAAGTTTGCAACCAGAATTTTTCAACAGCCCCTAAAGGGACTCACAAGAAACTCATTCTGGAGCTTAGAATACTAGGCCTAACAATTCAGGCACGCACTGCAGGCCTTGGCGTGAAGGCAAACCCTCCCTCCCTTTAACAGAAGGGGACCCAGCAGCACCCTGACCCACAGGCAGGGACCAACAGCAATCCCAGCACCAGTTCAGTTTGTCACAACTACTGGGTGAGCAAGGGAAACATATATACATACTTCACATCTTCCAGCTTCTTGGTGATGACTGAGCCAACCGAGGAAAATGCAGCTGACGCCTTCTGTCCAGCCTGAGATAAGGTTTCAGATGTCTTCTTGTACCTACAGTCAAACATGATTAAACGGGGGAGAGGGGGGTCAGTCAGGCTTTCCTATAAATTCCAGCACAGTGTCATCACCTACTGAGAAACTCAAGTACAGGACAGTTTAATAACTTCTAATGTTCTCTCTAACCATCAGAGCAGCAACAATCTCTCTGCCACAGTCTTCTGCAGTGCCCTGAACAGAGGCCTAGAAAGGAATGGACCAAGCAGTTATCAGGGTAAGGCTCACAAACTCAAATGCCCTCTCCCCCCACAAAAGCTGCACATGTATTAAAATTTTCATTTATTTGAGCCTACACCTTATCTGGGGTTATCTCGTCATCTAATCTACTGGGTTCTGAGGACTAAATATCACTGTGTACATACTGGAAAAGCCAAGAGACAGACGTCCCCTCCCTGAGCTGAGGGCAGTATGCTATAAGATCACTAGTGGATGTCAACACTCGCCGCTTGCACTGAACCCTAGCTATACCATGTCGTCTTCTCTTAAATGGCCACGAAATGAGTAAGGATTGGGTGGTGCATACAGCATGGGTACCGTGGAAAAGGGGATAAATCATGTCCCAAGCTGTACAAAACAAGATTGCAAAATATTTAGTCAAGTTACACAGAATAGCATGCAATTTAAAACTTGAGTTTTATGCCTAGAATTACCCACTTAATACTTTCTGACTGTGAGGAAGAAGAAAAAACATACACAGGAAGGGAGGACTATTATCCAACACTTTTGGAACTTCAATATTGTTCCCACAACCCACACATGAGATTGTTCTGCTCTCTACTCCTTTGAATGTTCCGGAAAACCAACATTAGAAAACAGTCAAGTGCTCTGAAGAAGGGGAAGAAAGGGCTGTGTGGTCCGAAGAAAAGAGGTGCAAACGTCCTCATGCCCCTCATCTTCCTCTCCCCAAAGAAGAAGTGTGGACACCAAGGGAACATACGCAGAGGTCGCTGTCACGTCTTGCCACCCTTTGGCGATGTTCTGCTTCAATTCCTGAAGTGAACTGATCCCAAGTTTGCGCTTGATCTCTGCAAGATGTTTCTCTTTTGCTGCCAGCACTTGAGAGAGAGTCTGGATTTCTTCTTCCACCTATGAGGAACAGGGATAAGGAAAAAATACAGCAAGGATTGCTCTGTAAGTTATTAAGGGCATCAAAGCAAGCCATGCCCAGACACTATCATTACTTTCGGGGAGGTGGTTTGTTTACTTAAGAGAAGAATCTCACTATGCATTCTTGGCTGGCTGAAACTCTTTATAGACCAGGTTGGCCTCAGATTCACAGAGATCTGGGTGGTGGTGGCACAGCCTTTAATCCTAGTTCTTGGGAGGCAAAGACAGGCAGATCTGAATTCCAGGCTAGCCTGGTCTACAACACAGGGAGTTTCAAGACAGCCAGGGCTACCCAGAAGAAAAATCCTGTATCAATAAAGGAAAAAAAGAAACAAAAATTCACAGAGGTCCACCTGCTTCTGTCTCTCAAGTGCTAGTATTAAAATTGTGTGCGCCACCACACCTGGCTACAGTTAATTTTTTTATTAATTTTATATGTGTCTTTACAAACAGCATTGTTACTAAGCTCTCCTGCAGAGCTACTCTCTAAGCTGTCAGTTGTCTGCTCTGTTATCTCAGAAGCCTCAGGGCTTCAACCTCTCACATGTGACCGCTACGTCTACATCCGCTGTAGCAGCCGAGCATCCACGGCTTTCCTTCCAGACTTTTCTACCCAACTGCCACAAAAGCAGTTGTTGACGACATCGAGCCATCTCCATCCGCCACCGAGACATTCGCAGCCAACCCTCTTGTGTATTTCATAGACTTCATAGTGAGCCTGCCAAAGCCAGAGTTGTATGAACTAAACGACATCCCCTAGAGAGCCCCGCACTACGTGAACCTCCAACCCTAGAACAGCTATGGCCGGGTATGCTGGGGCAGGGTGCCTGGCGGGAAAGAGGAGCTAGACTCAGCCTGTCTTCTAGGAGCCTGACTGAAGGAATGAGATCATGGCGGAAGACGCTGAAAAGATCTGGAGACAGAAGCATCTAGGAACAGGTGAGGTGTGGTAGAAGAGAAGGCTACATCACAGAGAGAAAACGGAAATGTTACCGTGTGACACAGACACCAGGTAGAGATGAAATTGAAAACTGGGCTCCACGATGGAGCCTGCATGGGTCCGACCTAGGCGCTCTGCATAGATGTGACAGTTGTGTAGCTTGGGACTGTCTCTAACTCTTTTTTTTTTTTTTCGAGACAGGGTTTCTCTGTAGCTTTGGAGCCTGTCCTGGAACTAGCTCTGTAGACCAGGCTGGTCTCGAACTCATCGTGTCTTGCTTCTATGCCAATAAAACACAT
>NC_022031.1:528264-528587 GCF_000317375.1 Microtus ochrogaster
TGGGAGTGATGGAGGCTGGGGCATGGGAGTGATGGAGGCCAGGGTACTACAGTGATGGAGGCTGGGGTACTACAGTGATGGAGGCCGGGGTACTGTGGTGATGGAGGCTGGGGTACTGGGGTGATGGAGGACAGGGTACTACAGTGATGAAGGCCGGGGTACGGGAGTGATGGAGGCCGGGGTACGGGAGTGATGGAGGCCAGGGTACTACAGTGATGGAGGCCGGGGTACTACAGTGATGGAGGCCTGGATACTGCAGTGATGGAGGCCGGGGTACTGCAGTGATGGAGGCCAGGGTACTGCAGTGATGGAGGCCGGGGTAC
>NC_022031.1:528919-531071 GCF_000317375.1 Microtus ochrogaster
GTGATGGAGGCCTGGGCCACAAGGGACCCTATCTCAAGCCATACCACACTCCAAAACCTTAAGACCTGCTGCACTTCAGAGTTCATTATTAAGAAACAAAAGGAAGCCAACAGAATAAGAGAAATATCAAAGACTACTGCAAGTTGCTCAAGCAAGTTCAGCTGCCTAGAAAGTGTAATCAAGTGAATTGCCTAGAAGGTACTCAGACCAGCCCAGATGGGGGTGGGAGGGACAGAGACACACAAAACAGACCAGCCAGCTGGACCTCCTAGAAGCAGCAGCAAGACCAGGAGAGCAGCCTAGATGGGGCTCAGGCCACCTGAGCGACCCAGGAAAAGACACTCTGGCCTGTTGACCAGCTCACAAGTTATGCAGTCTGTTCCAGATTCCCAGCTTTGACGCGCTGTCACTCATGCTGGGGTGGGAAGTAGCTGTCTTTGAGTCATTCCTGCTTCTGAATGTAATCCGCCACTCACACTCTTTTGGGGGGAGGGGAGACTAAGAGTTTCTCTATATGTAACAGCTCTGGTTGTCCTGAAACTTACTTTGGAAATCAGGCTGACCTGAGCTCACAGAGATCCTCCTGTCTCTGCGCCACCGCCCGGCTCATTCATATTCTTTCAATGACTTCAACAGAACTCGCTGGTTCACTGGGTTGGACTTGGGTGGCATCCGTACTCTTGTCTACTCACTTATCTGACGTGGGTAGCTGCTTGCTCACGTCTCCCCACATAACAGAGACTAGAATGACACCCATGTCTACTGTGGTCCACGGGAATCATGCAGTGAGTTTCAGCTGACAGAGCAGAAGGCTGACCCACCAGAACGAATGAGTTCTGATGGAGGCAAACCCAGCTCACAAGGGTCTGGGCCCACCGCCTTTTGCGTATCACAGTGGATCTCTTGTGAAGCCATACGCACTCTCCCTTGGTACAAGCTTCAGCAGAGATGGACAAGTGGGGAAAACTCTTTCCCATGTTCTGGTGTATTGATCATCCTGCCGCCACTCTGCAGTGGGGAATTCAGTCACGCGGTCGATAGCCTTGGTCCCCACAGTCTAATCTCTGCTTGGCTCCCTGAGATACATTAGAAGCCACCTCCCTGCAGCTATCTCCCGTTTGGCAGCACAGACAGACATACAGATCACATTTGGGACCGTCAAAGACAAAGGACGTCCAAGCTCCGAGAGTTGCCTTTGTTTTGCCTGTGTGTATAAGCCGGAAGCTTTGGAGAACAGGACAGCAGAGAAGAGTAAAGAAGCCGATGCAGAGAAGGACGTAGTGGGAGTTCATTTCTCCCTCAGATCTAAGTCCCGCGCTTGCTGGGAGTCTTCTGGACCCTGAGGGGACACTGAGGCTGGCACTCAGAGGTCCCCGATACACATGCAATGCCCAGTGCAGGTGAGTCTATGACAGGAACCAGACCAGCAATTGCTAGGGGCTGGGGAAGGGCGTGACTGTCAATAAGAACAGGGCTTCTTTCTAAGTTAAGGAAAATGTTCTAGTGCACGTGGTGCTGGTTGTACAACCCTGGGAATATAAACCAAACACTTTAAAGCGTGAATTTCATAATATGTAAACGAACTTCCATTCTTGGCTCAGTCAGTCAAGTGCTCGCTGTGTAAACGAGGACCCAGATTTTTGTTTCCGTTTTGAAGTGTGGTGGCATACACTTGTCACCCCAGTGTTGTGGAGGCAGAGGTGGAAGATGCCAGGAGCCTGCAAGTTACAGGTTGCAGAGAAACCCTGTGTCAAACGCGAGTTTACAGTGGAGGGTGCTTGATGAGAGGGCATGCCCTAGCCTCAACACACGTACGTGTGAACCTGCGGGTGTCCCCTGGCCTCGACACGCATATATGTGGGCCTGCGGGTGTCCCCTGGCCTCGACACACATACGTGTGAACCTGCGGGTGTCCCCTGGCCTCGACACGCATATATGTGGGCCTGCGGGTGTCCCCTGGCCTCAACACGCGTACATGTGGGCCTGCGGGTGTCCCCTGGCCTCGACACACGTACGTGTGAACCTGCGGGTGTCCCCTGGCCTCGACATGCGTACATGTGGGCCTGCTTCCTCCCAGCCCACAAAAATTCCTCCTGAAATAAGAAATGTATTTCAAATTGAATTCCTATCAATTCTTTAATTGCAAGAAAGT
>NC_022031.1:531171-533005 GCF_000317375.1 Microtus ochrogaster
CCTGGCCTCGACACATGCACAGGTGAACCTGCGGGTGTCCCCTGGCCTCGACACACATACATGTGGGCCTGCGGGTGTCCCCTGGCCTCGACACACGTACGTGTGGGCCTGCGGGTGTCCCCTGGCCTCGACACACGTACATGTGGGCCTGCTTCCTCCAAGCCCACAAAAATTCCTCCTGAAATAAGAAATGTATTTCAAATTGAATTCCTATCAATTCTTTAATTGCAAGAAAGTGAAAAGGTAAGTTATAGAGTAAGAGAAAATGCTTGGACATCATAAATCTGTAAGGGTATAGAATATATATATAATTCTTACATTTGAAAAATAACCCATTTCTTAAATGGACAAAGGACTTAATGAGTATTTTTTTCCCCAAAATATACAAATGGCCAGTAAGCTGATAAGAGGCTCAGTATCACCAGTCATTGGAGAAAATCCAAATCACAAGCACAGTGGGATCTCATTTCTCACCCACAGACGCATACACTTTAATAAAAGGATGCAGGAGGAGCTTGTTTTACTAAGAATGTGAAGACATTGGGATGAGACTGTAAAGCAGCGTCACTGCTATGGAGAACAGTTTGGTGACGCCGTTACAAAGTTAAAACATGGGCTTTGACACCAAACCTGTGAAACACCCCTGGAATCCATTACTCCTGCAGGCTGTCCTCTGGCCTCCATATGTGCATGGGTGCACGTGTGCACACAAATAAATAGATACACGAATGTATTATTAAAATGTAGTTCAGTGTAGAATTACTGTATGGTGAAATCATCTTACTTTTAAGCATATACAAAATAGATTCAAAAAGATCATTTGTACATCAATGTTATTAGTTCACTATCCACAGCTGTCAATAACAACCTGGCTACCAGACATGAACAACACAATACCACATCTATATGGTAGACAAATACACAGTGGACTATTATTAGCCATACAAAGGGAACAAATTACTGACAGATGGCACAGCAGGAATGAGCCCCAAAGCATGATCCTGAGAGCACCGCTGAAGGAAGCCAAGATACCGAGGCCAGGTATTGTATGTGAACTATCCAGAAAACAGTTAAATCCACAGAGGAGAAAAACAGCCAAGAGGAGGTGGCTAGGAGTGCAGGGGGCTCCTTGGAACGGAAAAATGTTCATAACTTGAAAGAGGGGACAGTATGACACTGACCGTGCTGAATGACATTGAACTGTGCACTGAGAAATAGACCATTGTAATAATTTTATAGTCCAAGCAGTGGTGCCACACGCCTTTAATCTCAGTACTCAGAAGGCAAGCAAATCTCTGAGTTCGAGGTCAACCTGTCTACAGAGCAAATTCCAGGACAACTAGGGCTACATGGAGAAACCCTGTCTTGAAAAACAACAAAACACAACAGCGAAAGAATTTTAGAGGCGAAAGCTATGGAAAGTCGGAGCTGGAAATCTGTCTGGAAGTCAGGCTAAAGTCTGAAGCAAAGAAGAAAAGCAAGGAGGGAGGAAGCTGTCTAGATCCACGACACGGACAACAGGGATGAGGCTGTCTATATCCACACCCACAGACAACAAGGATGAAGCTGTCTTTATCTACAACACGGACAACAAGGATGAGGCTATCTATATCCACACCCACAGACAACAAGGATGAGGCTGTCTGTATCCACACCCACAGACAACAGGGATGAGGCTGTCTGTATCCACACCCACAGACAACAGGGATGAGGCTGTCTATATCCACATCCACGGACAAGGATGAGGCTGTCTATATCCACACCCACAGACAACAAGGATGAGGCTGTCTATATCCACACCCACAGACAACAGGGATGAGGCTGTCTATATCCA
>NC_022031.1:533430-541903 GCF_000317375.1 Microtus ochrogaster
GTATCCACAACATGGACAATGACAAGGATGAGTCTGGCAAGCACTTGCTTCACGGGTCTGACAGTGTACTCCCCACTTCCCACTGCACCTGACTCCCAGATCCACCTGGAAACTAACTGGAGTCCCTCTCCCTCCTCTGCCCTGCTGAGACTCCAGGTTATCCCTGTTGACGATGCTCTCTTTTCCCGAGCCTTTTACCAAAGCTATCACCGGGGTGTTTGGGGAAGGCAAAGGTCCAGAAAGGATGGCCTCACCTTAGCAAGTTCCCGTCTCAGCTCATCTTGCTCCTCCTCTGACAGGTTCTCCGGGGCACTGAGCATGGCAACGGCATCCTCCCCTTCCTCGGCCACTGGCTCTGTCTTCAGCAGACCTTGGGGTTAAAGAAGAAAAGAACCATGTCAAATGTGAAAGCTAACCTAAACCCCTACAGCTGCTCCACTGTCCCAACGCGAACAAAGTCACTGAGGTTACAGCCAGACCCCTTCATTCTCTATACTGAAGGGATCCTGGGGAAAGAAGAAAATCCAGGAGAGCCGATAAAAAAGCACTGGCTTCGAATGCCAAACCCTGTGCGGAGAGACGTGCCCGCCTCAGCTTCTATTCACTCTCAGTATCCATCTCAAAATAATTACAACAGAGCAGAAGAATGGGGTCCCACCATGACCTACCTCATACTAAACAGTGTGCATGCTTATAATCCCAGCACTTAGGAGGACACGGGACAATCACTAGGCAAGGGCAACTTCAGCTAAGATCAAGTTTAAGTCCAGCCCGGGTTACAGGAGATCTTGTCTCAACAAAACATCAATGTTTAAAATACTGCACAAATAAATCAGCAGAGAGTAGAGGAAAGATTTTAAGTCCTGCATACCAGCCCACAGGGGAAGACTGTGTGCTCATTAGGTCCCTATGAGACAATCTCCATGATGGAGCAAACCAAATGCCCTAACGGAAGTGGATTCTGGTTGCAGCTTTTCATAAGCCTGCACCTCACTGAGATCATCTTAAGCACAATGTCGTGGGGTAAGGCAGTACAGGCCTGCGGTCCCAGTGCTCTGGAGGCTGACACAGAAGGGCTGAGAGCTCCAAGCCTGGATTCCAGTCTCCAGGACAAACAGCTCTCTGTATCTATGTAGAGACGTGACCAACAACACAGAGACTCCCAAACCCACGGCCCTCCTTCCCTGAAACAGAGCCCCTATTAAGACCACACTTCTAGAGCGTGGCCAGCGTGGCAACCATCTCCAGCTCTTGCCTTTCCCTGTCCAGCTCAATCTAAAGGCCAGCTCAGATAAAACATCGGGTAGAAAAATCAAAAAAGCCACCAAAAATCGCAATTGTATTTGATTAAGGTTTGAGTGTCAAGTATCCCACACAAGCCTGCTTTTATGTTTGAGCTGTCGGCCCCACCTGAGGGCTCTGTTTTGAAGGGTTGTAGAGCTTCTAGGAGATGGAGCCTCAGCAAAGGAACTGTGTCAATGGGGCAGGCCCTGGGGTTCCACAGCCTGGTCCTGCTTCTTGTCTTCCCTGACTGAAGCCCTTCTCTTCTCCAGCTGCTTTTCTCAGGCATTTTCTCCCAGCAGCAAGAAAACAAACTAATGCATATTTTAATCCAATTTTTAAAATCGAAGGGAAGGGAATTCAACGAATTGAAACAAAGTCTCACTACGTAGCTCTGGCTGTCCTGAAACTATGTAAACCAGGCTGGTCTTGATCTCACAAAGACCAACATGCCCCTGCCTCCAGAGTGCTGGGATCAAAGGTGTGTGCCACCACAACACCCAGCCCAGAGCAGCAAACTTTAGGACAGAAAGGATTAGCCCTGCTGACAATGCCTTTGCCTCAGGTTCTAAAGCGGCTCTGCACTGGTGATTCAGCCACTGGCCTTGCCTTGGTTAACTTTTTGATACTTTGTTAACATGGATTTTGTTTGCATTGATTCTGACCTTTTCAAAATGTTGTATTGACAGATGATTCAATCACTAAGCTTTCTGGTGCCCTCTTAGCTGTCCACCTGTGACTCAACCTAGCCACAGTCCGCCCACCCATTCCCAGCATTCCCAGGTCACAGACTCTGATGCACCGAGGCCCAGGAAGGCCTCCTCCTCTTCCTGTCAGTGCCACCGCCTTCATCCTGCCACAGATCACCTGAATCAGCAATGGGGTTAGGCAGGCAGGAGGGAACACACCCTGCTGAACAGGTAGCCAGCACCACAATACACGTAAGAAAACCACAAAGCAATGAGAGCTGTGTGTGGCTGTATGCCCAGGACAGAGGCATTTGATGTGGGTTTTATTGCATAATAACTTTTAAAAGTAATTAATAAGTATAATAATTAGCATAGCAGTACCAAAACAGTGGCCCACGCACAAGATGTTAAAGAATTATTAAAGGAGCAAAAGTAATACAAACAAGTCTGTTCAGGAACTACACTTTGGACTAACAAGCAGAACTCAACGTATGCTTTCAGGAGCAGAGATTGTTCTTGATGCAATCAGAGGGTAGAAAAACTCACTGAGTAATTGCTTCCTACTAAGGAAAGCCACAGAGACATGCCCAGAAAAGCCACTGGGTAAAGCTGGAAGGTGAAGCATGCATTTCTTTGGACACCCCAAGATGTTGGAGATGCCAGAGATGTGGGATACCCGCCAAAGAGATCTACATACAGGGTGTGGAGCTAACCCGAGAGAAAAGTGTGCTGTGGTCTGGAAAGCCGGACGGAACAGCCATCTAACCACGTTTGAACACCAGGCACGGAGCACTGTGATTCAGAGTTTGCCTCCTGGGGTGTGGTCTTGCTTTGGACCATTATTTCCTCACGAGCCTTCCTTCTTCCCCTTATGAAATGGTAATGCATATTCAGTCCCGTGCAACATACATGTGAGCCGCCATCAGCCCGTGCAACATACACGTGAGCCGCCATCACCCATGCAACATACATGTAAGCCACCATCAGCCCGTGCAACATACTGTGAGCCGCTATCAGCCCGTGCAACATACATGTGAGTCACCATCAGCCCGTGCAACATACACGCGAGCCGCCATCAGCCCAGGCAACATACATGTGAGCCGCCATCAGCCCAGACAACATACATGTGAGCCGCCATCAGCCGTGCAACATACATGTGAGCTGCCATCAACCCGTGCAACATAAAGCTAAAATCATCTGACTTGATGTTTTGCTTGGGACTAAGTTCTTGATGACACAGGACTCAAATCAAAGAGTGCTAACAGAATTCGAGTATTAAACTTTGCCTTCTGTAGCAAAAGCTCTTCCATGCTTTTAAATGCACATTATTTTGCAAGTCTAAATAGGCAAGGAGAGAAATGCAGCATCAAATTGCTAGTGTATGGGGGAATACCCGAAAGGGTGCCGGCACGGGTGGGAACACTCAGTATGGAAACCATGACTCCTATCCAGGTTTGGATTTTCAACCAGGATTATCAATCAGTAGAGTTCACATACATGTTCCCTAGTCCAAACAATGACAAAAGCCAAAATATGAAATACATGGAGCCCAAAAACTTCAGATAATGTGTCTTAGGGTTTTTATTAATGTGAAGAGACACCATAACCATGGCGTCTTTTATAAAAACATTTAATTGAGGGGGCTGGCTTACAGACTCAGAAGTTCAGCCCATTATCATCATGACAGGAGCATGGCAGCATGTGGCTGGCTACCTCTTGACCAGAAGACAGCAGGAAGTCAGCTGACTATCACACAGAGGGAAGCTTGAGCAAAAGAGACCTCGGAGGCCACCTCTACAGAGATACACTTCCTCCAACAAGGCCACACCTAATAGTGCCACACCTTTGGGGGGCTGTTTTTCAAACCACCACATAAGGGATATCCAAATGTTTTTCAATTTTATTTATTTATGTGTGAATGCACATTTACATGTGTGCCTGCACACCAGAAGAAGGCATCAGACCCCATTACAGATGGCTGTGAGCTGCCATGTGGTTGTTGGGAATTCAATTCAGGACCTCTGGAAAAGTAGCCAGTGCTCTTAACCACGGAGCCATCTCTGAAGCCCTGATAATCAAATATTTCATTAGGTTTTCTATAAAAATAAATGCCTCAGAAAAAAAGACTTTGGTAACACCCATACTTGGTTGTCGATTAAGTATCCTAGCAAAGCCAGCCAGCAATAATTCAGTCTGCTTTACTCACATTCACCTGCAGGGGGCAGCAAATCATCGGCATTAAAATTTAAAGGTGCAGGTTGTTAAGACACTCAGCTGGGAACAAACACAGAAAGGCAAGAACCAAGTGGGAGATGCTCTGGTCACAGGCAAACTATACAGTCATCTCCTATCTTAGAGAAGTTACTAACCACAGCCGCTCCACATGGCTGGACTTACATCCAAACCTGAGCCACGAGGTCCAGAAACAGTCACTTACACAGTGACGTCTGTGACACGGGGATGGCTGTCACCACTTACAGATGAGGAAAGAGGCCAAGCAGCCACAGAGTCACACACCAGTGCAGGGTTCTTGAAACCAGCCTGATCTGAAAGGACCCCAAAATCCTGACCTGAAAACCAGACTGGGAGCAGGAGGGAGACCTGGACGCCATGTGGTAGCAATAAAACTACGAAGCTGAACCGGCCAACGGCGGCCTTCGTGCCAGCTTACTTCTCCGTTCTCAACATCCGCTCCCCTCACATAAATTTCTAGGCATTACCTTCTTTCCTAAATGCTCACAAATAGTATTTAGTATGGAGGAAGAGTCAGCTTAGGGGAGAAAATACGTCATTTTCATACTCTAATCATGAAAGGTGAGAAATGAGACTATTACAAACAATGCACAAACACTTGTTTCTTAATGTTTTTCCCTAGACGCCAATGAAAAGCTGTTTTAAATGGCAGAGTATGGCTGACGCCTACTGAAGCTCATCCTGCCAGCCACCGCGAGGGGACATTGCCTTGACAGGGATTCTCTGCTTGGCCGAATGTTGGGCCTCCAAACCTCCTCAGGTCACTTACATACTTCATTTAAAAAAAAAAAAGCCGGGCGGTGGCAGCGCAAGCCTTTAATCCCAGCATTCAGGAGACAGAGGCAGGACACTCTCTGTGAGTTCCAGGCCAGTTGGTCTACAAAGTGATTTCCAGGACAGGCTCCAAAACTACAAAGAGAAACCGTGTCTCAAAAGTAAAAACAAAAACAAACAAACAAAAATAAATAAATAATAATAAATCCAATTAAACAACCAAACCTACAAAGTCACTTTTACCAGAATCTCCATCCCTAATATCTGACGGCCTCGCCATACCTCATCATGCCTCTTTTTTAATTGTTTCTGCCTTTTAAGCTAAGGCTATCCTATTCGGCACTCACCCTCTCCCCTCCTTAAAAACCCTTCTCCACCTGGCTCCTCCATGCGACCTCCTGACCGCAGGTAAATGTTAATTAATCAAACACATCTTTGCATCATTAAGCAAATGTTCCAGAACATAAACTAAAGTAACACACTTTAAAATAACATTCTGCATCACTCCCGCAATGCCCCGACCCCAGGTGATGCCTCATCTCCCCGACTACAGTATTCAGCAAGACTCCCACTAGGTCGGTGGAGCCTGAATGTGCCTGACTGTGCCACTTCCTTGACACTTGCCAATGCTGTATTTGGGGCTGACCCCAGCGTATGCAACAATCCAGAACAGTGGTCACCGTATCTACTCCAAGAGCAAAGCTCCCTCACCATGCTTTGTTTAACAGAATCTTTTTCCCATTAAGAACATGTTCCATCAAAGCAAACAAAATTAAACTAACAATCAATGGGAATAGTGATTTCTACTAGAAAACTGAGCCCCTCCAAGGTTATAGAATTTACCCTGAACTTTGTTGTTATTTATTTTTTTTTTAAACTCTAGCCCCATGTTGGAAGACTAAAATGCTGTTTGCTTTACACTCTTGGTTTTTTGGGGGTGCCTGCCACCCAGCTTCCAGATAAATCACACACGGAGGCTAATTCTTAATTATAAATGCCCGGCCTTCACTTGGCTTGTTTCTAGCCAGCTTTACTTAAGTATCCCAGCTATCTTCTGCCTCTGGGCTTTTATCTTTTTCTATTTCTGTATACCTTTCTTGGCTTCTTGCTCCGTGGCTTCCTGGGTGGCTGGCTGGCCCCTGATAGCCTCCTCTCTTCGCCCCTTCATTACTCCTTTCTTCCCGGATTTCTCCTATTTATTCTCTCTGCCTGCCAGCCCGCCTATCCTTGCTCCTGCCTCCCTGTTGGCTGTTCAGCTCTTTATTAGACCACAGGTGTTTTACACAGGCCAAGAATCACAGCTTCACAGAGTTAAACAAGTGCAATGTAAACAAAAGCAATCCATCTTTACATCATTAAACAAACGTTCCACAGAATAAACAAATGTTAACACACCTTAAAATAATATTCCACAGCACTAAACCTTGATGGTCTTTCTGACCATCATTCTGGCTTGCTCATGTACAGGTTTTCCTTAGAGAAATACCAATGAGCAGGGCAGGACAGAGAACCAGGGCTAATCCTTTCTCCCCAGCCTTTCTGGCTGGAAGAGCTCGCTAGCATCAGTAGGATTGAATCTAGGTGTCTAGACATCGGGGATCACAACCCCCCTCGGGTACGAATAGTTTAATTACTTCCTTAATTGTCTAATGAAGCAGATTGTCCTTCCGTCTTTAGTACCAACCAGGGAATCCCCAGTGTGGTTTGAGGGGACAGTCAGTGTGTATGTGTCGTCTAGAAGGTCCCTCCAGCAGCACAGGCTGGAAGCTACACAGTGGGCATCAGGCAGCTGGAGGCATGGGTGACAGCTGAGCTGTCTCCGGAGTGAGGAGGGAGCCAAGGACCACATGGTACCATTGTACACAGTTTGTGTGCTTTGTCTTTAAGCTGTAAACCGTGCAATTGTAAGATTGGGAAATCTGGACATCAGTAGCTCAGATCATCCCAGATCTCTCTACAGACCTCTCATTTAAACAAAGCACAACACGGACGTTGTGTGGGAGAATACACAGAGCTACAGGGTTCCTAAATGAAGCGGGTCAGGCCAGACAACACGCATGAGAGTGTCTCAGGAAAACCTCAACTTCCTTTTAAAATACGCCCAAGAGAATTACAGTCATCACACGTAACCAGTCTTCAATAACCATAAATTCAAAGACTGGAGTGACAAGAAAATGCTGCTTTCCAGTTCAACTCGAAACATTTGACAGCCCTGTAAGATAACTTAAAAACCAAACACATGATCTGAAGGGTCTCAGATTGCAGTGAGCTTGTGCGGGAGAAGGGACTAGTTGGCTCCAGCACAGTGGGAATGTGTCCAAGCGAGCATGAAGGTGTTGGAGGCAGGAAGGCAGGCAGGAAGAAGTCAGCCCTGAACCGGCTTGTCCGGACTGTAAGCCCTGGTATCACTTCCTTATCACCGCACCTCAGAACTCAGGGGGCCGACGCCAGAACAAAGGCTAATATGCCATGGATCAGCTAAAGCTTTAGTTAAAGTTGGTTCTCTCTTTGCCCGTAAATGACCTCTCACCCACCACATACCCCACTAATTCCGGTCTTACCATCTAACCCACGCTGACCCCAGACTCCTGCCTTAGCCTCCTGAGTGTTACCATTACACACTTGCACCCCTAACCTGACTCTAGAGTCTTCCAGTTTACAGGAGTCTAGATTCTACAGTCTAGCCATGAGCAAGGGGGCTTGCATGATGGGGCTTCTCAGCACAAAAGGTAAGGGTGGGTTCAGCCTCACGCCCCAACTGGACCTTCACCTGAGCAGATCAGTGCCTTTATCGTGACTAAGACTGCTTCCCTTCAAGATTTCCTACAGTGATTATAACTAAAACTTGAGCCATTTTTATACAGTTCGACATCAGGAAAAGAATTCCAAAGTCGGGCATAGTGGTATGCTCCTTTCATCCCAGAAGCTGGGCAAGTGGGTATCTGTGAGCTCAAAGCCAACCTGGTCTACATAGTGAATTCTAGGCAAGCCAGGCCTACATAGTAAGACCCTGTCTAAAACAATAGTCTCGGATCATTTCATTTAAACATTTCACTGTATAAAAATAAGAAAACTAGAGAAGGGATGACTTATACAGAAAAAAAGCAATGAGATATGAAATAAGATTTTATACAGTGCAGGACAGAGTGGAAACATTCATCAATGGCTAGACAGTGGTGGTCAGGCCATAGCCAGACCAGTATCTTGCCTGTGGTTTAAACCTAAAACTCATGTCAAAACCATGAAGATAGGAAGATAGGGCAGGCGGAGAGAGGGGTACCAGACCTCATCTGTTCTTCCCAAATGTGAAGACAGGAGGATGGGGTGGGGAGAGGGGTACCAGACCTCATCTGTTCTTCTCAATGTGAAGACAGGAGGATGGGGGGGAGAGAGGGGTACCGACCTCATTTGCCTTTCTCTGCATGTCACTTTAATTGTTGTAATGAGAACTGGTGGCTGGTGGCTAAGCCTGGCCT
>NC_022031.1:542003-548642 GCF_000317375.1 Microtus ochrogaster
GCTAGACAGTGGTGGTCAGGCCATAGCCAGACCAGTATCTTGCCTGTGGTTTAAACCTAAAACTCATGTCAAAACCATGAAGATAGGAAGATAGGGCAGGCGGAGAGAGGGGTACCAGACCTCATCTGTTCTTCCCAAATGTGAAGACAGGAGGATGGGGTGGGGAGAGGGGTACCAGACCTCATCTGTTCTTCTCAATGTGAAGACAGGAGGATGGGGGGGAGAGAGGGGTACCGACCTCATTTGCCTTTCTCTGCATGTCACTTTAATTGTTGTAATGAGAACTGGTGGCTGGTGGCTAAGCCTGGCCTGTTAGGACTTTCAGGGCCCAGTCTTTGACTTAACAACTCTACCTGATGAGGCACAAGTGATATTATAGAAGGACAACCGCAGTTCCCAAAGGACTTTGTACAGTGAGACTCTCTGCTGCATAAGGAGCATCTCAGCCTCTGGGCTCTGGACGTCAGTAGCTGCCTAGAACCCAAACCATGCCTACAGGGCACAAATCTGCCCCAGGCTGAAGTCACTGACCTAAGACACCTGAAGATCTGAACGGACACATAGACACTTGTCCTCTGAGGTATCATCTCCGGGAAACGGTGCTACAGGAGCAGATGGAGACTTGGGTCCTCGGAGGCTGCCATTCCCCATGAGTAGCTCATATTGAGAATACAACCTTAGAGGGAAATGAACTGGGTAACTGTGGTTGAGGTGGCCAAAAACAAAGGAAACTAAAGAAATGACCCATTCCATCTGGCAGAAGCAGGAACCTCAAGAACAGAACTGAATGATGTCAGGTGACTGCGGAAGCAAGGGGACAAAGCAGGAAGTGAAATGGTGAGAAGCAGAGAGAGTGAGAGGAGGGGTGCCTGCCACGGAGTGTCCTCGGGCCCAGAACCCTGACAGAAGTTAATGTCTCACTCAGGAATGGAGTGACTTCGCATAACTTCACAGACTGGGGGATAAAGAAAGATCCCCCAGGTAGAACACAGTCGTTTTTTTCAAATGGCTCACTGCCCTCTTCCGGTAAACTGACCTCATTATATCTTTCATCTTTAAAAGGGGGGATTTTATCTTTAAGAGGGAAGATGAAGAAAATCTCTGGTTACTTCAAAGCATGTGAATTCCCCTGCTTCGTCATCCTCCCTCCAAATACCAAACACAAAACTGCTAGCCAAGACCATCCACTCAAGAGACACGGGTCAGTTGTAGAGAAACTTGGGGATACTATCATTAAATTTTCTCTCTGTGGATAGAGTTCTCTTCATGTCTACTCCAGTTTTCATCTGTAAACCATAGATGGTTTGCTCTTTAAGACCTCTGCAATCATAAAAAGCCCTGTGAGAAGCAGTTATCACTTCTCTAAGAAGTGGGATGACATGGGAGAAATCAAAGTATAGCAGAATTAGAAATAAACTCCGACTCTCTGAACATAGCAGACAATGAGGACTACTGAGAACTCAAGAACAACGGCAATGGGTTTTTGATCCTACTGCACATATTGGCTTTGTGGGAGCCTAGGCAGTTTGGATGCTCACCTTACTAGACCTGGATGGAGGTGGGTGGTCCTTGGACTTCCCACTGGACAGGGAACCCTGATAGCTCTATGGGCTGACAAGGGAGGGGAACTTGATGGGGGAGGGGGAGGGAAATGGGAGGTAGTAGCGGGGAAAAGACAGAAATCTTTAATAAATAAATAAACGGAAAAAAAAATAAACTCCGAGCTAAGGACTTTCAGCTTCACTTTTCAGAGTTTCAGATTTTGACAGCATGAAGAACATATTATTATCGTTTCCCTACTAGTCTCAGGATTGAACCGAGGTCCTTAAGCATGCTAGCAAGACTCTGCCACGACGCGGCAACCCCAGTCCAGCTGACAGATTTGGCAGTCACGCATGCACATGTGTATGCACACACGGATGGTATTAACAGGCACCACACACACACGCACACACACACATGGATGGCATTGACAGGCACACACACAGATGGTATTGACAGACAGACACACACACGAATAGTATTGACGGGCACGCACACACACACATATATGGATGGTATTGACAGGCACACACACAGATGGTATTGACAGACAGACACACACACACGAATAGTATTGACGGGCACACACACACATATATGGATGGTATTGACAGGCACACACACAGAGGTGGTACTGACACACATACACAAACACAATGGAATTAGAATTTATGTCCCAGTGGCACAGAAAAAGAAGCCAACAAGCCCTTCACAGTAAAATCCTTGGTGAGAAAAGATGCCCGTCTGTCCGTTCTGTAAGACCCATCCCAGCACAAGAGGTGTTAAGATGAGCCCCCTAAACAACTGAGGTTTGGGGATCAGCTTTGAGGTAGAGCAAACAGGTAGCACATACTGGGTCCTGTGCGATCCCCAGCACAGTCAAAAGCAAACTACTGGCTTGAGAAGCCAAAGATGAGCGTGAACGCCAGCGAGGCTAACTAGACTTGGGGACACCAAAGATCTTTCCTACGTCAGAGCCCACATCTGTCAAACAAACCAGGATGTGTCCTAGTCTCTAACAATTCCGCTCAACAAACAGCTGCTTTGTTTTAGTTATATTTATCATTGCTGTTATTGTCTGATATTTATTGTTGTTGCTGTTTTCATTGCTGTGACAAAGTCTATGTAGCCAAGGCTTGCCTCAAAATTACCACCTTTCTGCTCAGCATCCCAAGGCTTGTCTTCCAGACTCTACCATGTATCACAAATCCTGTTTTCAAGCACTTCGCAGGAATATTGCTGAGCCTGTGGGAAAATGGAACACAGCAGGACCAGAGGGGACACAAGCACACTGCAAGGTGCTTCTAGCCCTGAGAAGAATCGGCTTTTCATGCAGCCACTGGCTCTGCTTCCACTCTCCACTCATGAACATCCGCCCACTGCCTGAGCCTTGTTGCCTTCACCTCTGCCTCCTGGCGGTGTTTGGATACAAGTCAAAGGATAGATTCTTGTTTGGATTCCATCCAATCTTTCTGAGTAGGGTACCTTCTTAGATTGGTCCTCTTTGCCTGCACAACCTACCTGCTTATTAAGAAAGTACGTACTGGCCAGAAGTCACACAAACTTTTAAGATCAAGCCGAAGTTTCTCCCTCTTTTCAATTTGTAAACTTGAGTACTTATAGCCACATGAGTGGGGTTTCAGTGATTCAGTTATTTGCTTTTTTAAATGAATTTCATTAATTTCACCACCCAAAAGGCTTCAAACTGCTTCTAGGAACCGTGGAGATGGTTTATAGAAGTTTGCAGGGGGCGGCCACTCACACCTGCTGTTGCTGTGACAGGGAACAGTGAGAAGTGGCACACACTTGTAACTCGGAACACAAGTGGAGGTGAGGAGCACCAGGCAAGAGCTGAAGATGCAGCAAGCCTTGCTGGGAACTGAGAAGCCCGGAAGTTGCTCACCTGCTCCTCTGCCATCTACACGTTCCCACAGTGTACTGACAGCTCTGACTTCCCAGTGTGGGCACTGCTCTGATCCACGGGAGTATGCAAGCTAGAAAAGGGCTGGGGACCGGGGAAGCCCAGAAGTCCCACGTGGGTCACAGACAAGGGAAGTGAGAAAATGAGAAAAAAGCTTCCTCGTGAGCCATGTTCCTGCAGACAATGCTAACAGCTGCCAACTTCTAGTGGCCAGGGTTTGCCTGTAACGGTCACCATTGGTCACTTTCTGAAAGTCCAAACTCTACCTCAAAGGTGGCGAGCAACTGTAACCAAGAGTTGAAGCATGTTGCATTAGCACACACCTGTGGTCTGCAAATACCCAACCCCACCAGGCAAGTTTGCAAAGGAGTTTCGGCTCTGTATCCTTTACTGTCGGTTTTCTAAGTTTCCCAAGCTCCACTGCTTAGAACAAAACGCAACCAATTCTTCACAGTAAGGAAATAATTAACTTCTTCTGGGAAAACCTAGCTGCTTCCTTGACTCATTACAGAGGACCTTATTTAGCCCTCTCCTCTCCCTGGCCAGCAGTAGAGTCCTTCCTGCAAGGCTGAGGGTGCGCCTTTGCCCCCATTTCTGTTGGATCCTACCTCGGGATGCCCTGTCCCAATCAACTCTGACGGCCGTTGACCAGGTTCATGCCACCATGTGGAAGGGGACAACTGCTTCCAAAGATAGAGAGATTCTTGATTTTTCCTTTCTGGAAACTCTGTAGTCTAGATATTTGTCTAAATGGATCTTGGTCTTCAAAAACAAAATCCAGGACAACTACCAACTGCTCTTGAAAGAGGGTGAGTGTTTTGGATCCTTCACCAAGACAAACTAGCCCGATTTTAGAAGTGTACAGGTTATTCGAACCCAGAGTCTTCAGACCCCTCCATATGCCATCAGCTCCACACCACTTGTTACCATTCATGCATCCACCAACCTCTAAAGAGCACAGAAACGGTGCCAGCTTTAAAACCCAATGTCCCACTCTAAAGAGTTAACAACCTACTGCCTCTCCGTGCTGAACTAAAACAGGGTGGTTAGTCAGAGCATGGCAGCACCTTGGCCCACCTTCACACTAATCTGAAAGTGAGGCGAACCCCAAGTCACATCTGGGTCCGATCACAGTAAACAGAACTATACAAACCAATAGTTACCGAAGCTCTGCCTGGGTGAACCAGGCGGCGACGCGTTCCCGCTGGGAGACAAGTAGAGGTAGTTTTTGTTCACTCCGGAATCAAAGTCAAACGGGGACCGGTAGTCCTCATACAAATCGGTATCTCTAGAATCCATTCCAGAGGAAGACAGAAAGCATGGCGCTGCGGCCGCCTGAAACTGCTCCCCAGGCCTGAGATGCCTGGGCCACGGGTCCCTTGGCACCGTGCGGCCCTGGAAAGGGAAAGAACTGGTGCTTGGAGTCCGGCCCAGCTCTGGCCCAGGCTTCACACCCTCACAGCAGATCTTTTAATGGCTCCTCCCAGCACCCTCAGGAGGGCCTAGTCACCACCTGTTGCCAGTTTGAGCGGACAAAGGACAACCTGGGTGGAGGGCGTGGCGTTTTCCTCTGTACACAAAGGAGGGCCCACTCTGCAGCCCCACTCAGAAGTACAAACACTGGATAATGGCAGGATTATTTTTTTTAAATATATTTTTTTTAGACTGGTCAGCTGATGACATCCTCCCCAGGGCAGACTTAATCTTCTAGGGCAGGGAAGGATTATCTGCCAGTAATCTCCAGCAAATGCCATCTGGGCCTCACTTTCCTTGCACCCTATATCACCACAGCATTCTGAAAGCCTGGGGTCCCGGGTTAGCAACCAGCAACCAGCTATCTGAGCCTAACATGATACAAAAACAAAGCTAAATTCCTACCTTCACTTTTTCTAAAGCAGAATCTGAGTCATTGCCAAACTTTTAATCTGACTCTTTTTGGAATGGCCCTGAAAAGACGTGAAGCGGCTCTGAAGGGAGAACTAGCTCCTCCCGTGCTCCCCCTGCTTCCCACTGTGCTGCTGTGCTCCCCTGGTGATCCCCTGTGCTCCCCCTTTGCTCCCCCTGTCCTTTCTCTGTGATCCAGCACCTTCTTTATTTATGTAAGGTCATGCCCTGTGGGGGTCTACAAAAAACAAATCTGTTTGCTTTAGCACACCTACATGGCAGCCATGGTGGGAGGGAGCCATGGTGAACTTGTAAAACTTTTCAAACACCAAGTTCATTTCCTCCATCACAGGCTTCTAGGTAGAATTTTTCCATACTCACAAAGGCCTTTGCTGTGGCCCCAACAGCCCTCCAAAGCCCTTGCTGGAACTAATGTTTTTAAAAGGGGAAAATACTCCAGGTGGTGGTGGCGGTGCACGCCTTTAATCCCAGCACTAAGAAGGCAGAGGCAAGAGGATCTCCAAGCTCGAGGCCAGCCTGGTCTACAAAGCAAGTGCCAGGACAGAGAAACCCTGTCTTGGGGGTGGGTGTTAAAGAAGGGAGAGAGGAAGGGAGGGGGAGGGAGGGGGAGAGATGGAAGGAAGCAAATGAAAAAGAAAAAAAAAACAAGAAAAAAGAAGGGGAAATATGTAAGTCAGTCATGCCATAATCACAGCACTCGGGAACCTGAGACAGGAGGATTGCCACAAAGCTAGCTTGAACTACAGTGAGAGACTGTGTCTCAAAACAATAAAATACTAACTGAACAACACTAAAACCAACAAGTAATCATACGTTTTCAAGTTTCAGTGCATAATCTCTGATATATTTATATATAATAAATAAATATAATCTCTGAAATGTAACTATAGATCCAGAAGTGTTTTATGTAATTTAGGTGTGGACTTGAGTGCAAACATCAGCTCCGCATGCTCGCAGGAACCCCGGGGTCAGAACAGGCTGGCAGATCCCCTGGAACTGGAGTGCCAGACAGCATAAGCCAGTGTGTTCATTCTGGGAACTGAACCTGGGTCCTCTTAACCCCTGGGTCATCCCTCTGGCCCCCAAACCCAAAATATTTTAACTACTACCTAAAAATTTGTTGTATGCCTAGTGTACAAAATTTGTCTATATTCACCTCAATTTATGATTAATTTTCTTTTCTGCTCCTTTTGGCTAATCTCATGTACTCTACGGAACATCTTTGTCTTATTTCAAGTTTTTAAGATTTTTTTTTTTTTTTTTTTTTTTTT
>NC_022031.1:548849-552360 GCF_000317375.1 Microtus ochrogaster
CCACCACCGCCCGGCCCAAGAGTTTATTTTTAACAAAAATAACTAGTGTCTTTCTTAAAGATACCAAAACTTTGGCAGCTACAACTGCTGTTTGTCTTATATTTGAAACAGATTAAATACTTTTTTAATATTAATTGAAATACTGAACTCTCACAGCCAGGCACAATAGCTCATACTTGTAATCCTGGAATCCGAGAAGCTGAGCAGGAGGATTCCCACAAACGAAAGGCTGGCATGGGTTAAATAACGAGTTTCAGGCCAGCTCAGGCTATTAGTGGGATAATAACAATGTGCAAAAACAATGATTTTTTTCTTTAAAAATTCAGGTGTGCTGCAGTCCATGACGTCATTCACTCTGACAGGACACAGTCAGAGCTGTGTCCCTGGAACAGACACTGCCAGAGTGTCTGCTATCGCCTCTCTGGAGCCACAACCTTTAAAGGGTTAACTGCCACTGCCACAGAAGCAACACAAGCTGCCACCTCATCTCTCGCCAGTCCCACCCCCTCTGGTGACCTTTATGGCTGCAGGCTGACATCATCGTGAGTCCTTCAGGCCCTGGCCTCCTCTTGGAAGTTCCTCTTGGGCTTGCCATCCTGTCCCAGGCACAGCATACGCATGGGAAGCACTCAGCTGCCAGCCAGACCTCATCTCTACAGCTGCCCTGCTGTGGAGAGATCTCAACTCTCTGCTGGCCCTGCCCTGGATATGAGGCTTCTCATGGGCGAAGAATAAAAACACCCTTATTTTCAAATATGAGGGCTAAGATCTAAGTAACTGCCTTAAAGCCTGACTCTCTCTACCTGTTAAGTCCATTTTTAGGTCTGGGTTTTGAATCCCAGCATTGGGAAAACAATCTTCCTTCCTATTACCCCAGAGACCTATTCCAGTCGGTCCAGCCTTGAGAACATTGAAAACAGCCCGAAGAAAAACAGGGCTGGATTCCTCGAATGGCAGACTCAAGGTCTAGATGGGGGAAGGGGTATTGAAAAAAATCAAAGAAGAGAAATGTAGCTTGGGAATCAACCAATAAAGAAAGCTGAGTGATGAACCTTTGCATTTACTATAGACTTTTTTTTTCAAACTTGAGGGTTATGAAGTAGCAAGAGTAAATATTAGGAAATGGGGTGTAGCTGAGTAGAAAGCACTAGCCTATCATGTGTGCAGCCCTGGACTTAATCACTGGATGGATGGATGGATGGATGGATGGATGGATGGATGGATGGATGGATGGACGGACGGAATGGATGGATGGACAGATGGACAGATGGATGGATGGGCAGATGGATGGACAGAGAGATAAATGAAAGAAGGTTCAATGTTATAAAGGCCACTTTGGAAAGGAAGCATACAATGCCATGGAGACAGACAGCAGTGACAGGAAAGGACATGTAGAAAGGATCCTACAACCATCCAGGAAGGAACAGGAAGTCTTCAGGACACAGCAGGTCTTTTTGATTCCGGTGTGGCTAACTGGCCCAAGGAAGAGTTGGCCCCATGCAATGGATATTTCTACAGGGTTATCTCAAAACGCCTTCAAAAATCAGCATTTGACACTCCTACATTGCTGATGGGAATGCAAGCTGGGACAGCCCCTTTGGATGTCAGTGTGGCGATTTCTCAGAAAATTAGGAAACAACCTTCCTTAAGATCCAGTAATACCACTTTTGGATATATACCCAAAAGATGCTCAATCATACCACAAGGACATGTGCTCAACTATGTTTACAGCAGCCTTGTTTGTCACAGCCAGAACCTGGAAACAACCTAAACGTCCCTCGATCAAAGAATGGATAAGAAAAATGTGGTACATTTACATAATGGATTACTATACAGCAAAATAATAATAATAATAATGACAGCTTGAAATTTGCAGACAAATGGATAGAGCTAGAAAACTTCATATTTAGTGAGGTAACTCAGACCCAGAAAGACAAATACCATATGTACTCACTCATAAGTGGCTTTTAGAGATAAATCAAAGAAAACCAGCCTACAATTCACAATCCCAGAGAACCTAGACAACAATGAGGAACCTAATAGAGACATACATAGATCTAATCTACATGGGAAGTAGAAAAAGTCAAGATCTCCTGAGTAAATTGGGAGCATGGGGACCATGGGAAAGGGTTAAAGGGGAGGGGAGCAGAGAGAAAAATATATAGCTCAATATTATCAATAAAAAATATGCTTATTAAAAAATAAAGTAGGCAGCTGTGAAAACTTTTTGAACAATTAAAAAATCAGCATTTGTGACGTTATTTCCCCCTAAATTCTCCATGCCTGATCTCACATGGATTATAGTCAACAGAACACGGAGAGCTGTCCATGGTGAGCCCTGAGTTCTCTCCTTTTCCCTCTGCCACACCCTTCCCACTGCCTGCAGTGTTCCTTGTCTGGGCAACAGTCTCCTGCCTTGAAGATTCCAGACCGCCTAGCCCATGTGCTCTGGCTGAGAAGAGGCCGCCATAGACGCCACCCGTTCTCTGCCCTGATTCACAGATGACCCAGATACACAGCGCTGTTCTGGGGTTTACCTAGGAGCAGACTCCTGACCCAAGGAGCCCAGTCAGTGGTTGTCCCTTATATTTATGAGCAATAGAATACAGTGACATTCTCTAGAACCTGAACTGCCTGGTGCTGGTTTGGATGAGAGGGGCCAGGGAGTCTTCCCTCCTCATGCGGAGAGGGGAGAGAAGCAGTGAGCAAACTAGGAAGGACAGGGGAAGAAACTAAGTTAGCGAGGGGATGGCACCACATTGTGTGAGCCCTGCATGCAGCTGCAGTAGGCTCTAAGGTGACCTGCAGAGTCTGCTCTTCTCTTCGAGTTGGAGTCAACAAACAGCAGGGGCCCTGGAGTGACCCTGCAGTGACCCCAGAGTGTCCCCGGAGTGTCCTGCAGTGTCCCCGGAGTGTCCCCGGAGTGTCCCCAGAGTGTCCCCAGAGTGTCCTGCAGTGTCCCCAGAGTGTCCCCGGAATGTCCCAGAGTGTCCCCGGAGTGTCCCCGGAGTGTCCCTGCCAGTGTCCCCGGAGTGTCCCCGGAATGTCCCTGCAGTGTCCCCGGAGTGTCCCCAGAGTGTCCCTGCAGTGTCCCCGGAGTGTCCTGCAGTGTCCCTGCAGTGTCCCTGCAGTGTCCCCGGAGTGTCCTGCAGTGTCCCCGGAGTGTCCTGCAGTGTCCCCAGAGTGTCCCCGGAGTGTCCCCGGAGTGTCCTGCAGTGTCCCCGGAGTGTCCCCAGAGTGTCCCCAGAGTGTCCTGCAGTGTCCCCGGAGTGTCCCCAGAGTGTCCCCAGAGTGTCCCCGGAGTGTCCCTGCAGTGTCCCCGGAGTGTCCCCGGAGTGTCCCAGAGTGTCCCCAGAGTGTCCCCGGAGTGTCAAAGAGTGTCCCCGGAGTGTCCTGCAGTGTCCCCAGAGTGTCCCGGAGTGTCCCCGGAGTGTCCTGCAGTGTCCCCGCAGTGTCCTGCAGTGTCCCCAGAGTGTCCCCAGAGTGTCCCCGGAGTGTCCCGGAGTGTCCT
>NC_022031.1:552460-555934 GCF_000317375.1 Microtus ochrogaster
GAGTGTCCTGCAGTGTCCCCGGAGTGTCCCGGAGTGTCCCCAGAGTGTCCTGCAGTGTCCCCGGAGTGTCCTGCAGTGTCCCCGGAGTGTCCCCTGCAGTGTCCCCGGAGTGTCCTGCAATGTCTCTGGAGTGGCCATGGAGTGTCCCTGCAGTGGCCCTGCAGTGGCCCTGGAGTGTCCACTTTCCAACTCAACTGTGTTTCAGCCACCATGACGTTCCCCAGTTTTTGAGTCACTTTATGTGTGGAGTGTTAAGGCGTAAACCCCAAGGCGTGCACATACTTGGATTTTTGAGACAAGGGTTGACCATCTAGCACAGGCTGGCCTGCCTCGGCCTTCTGTACTCTGATTACAGGCCTGGGCCGCCACATGTACCAATTTCCCTGTTCCTTGAACGAATCCTCAACTTGTCCTAGACATGTTTTCTCAGGCTAGATTGTCCTCTATATTTTACCTATTAAATCCCAACTCACAGATCAAGCTGTGTTCGTTTGCATCCTATACAAATGGTACACATACAGGATGCTCACTTGAGAGCAGCCCTGAGACACAAGCAATGCAAGTGGATGTTTGCCTGCTAAAAGAAACGTGTGTGCTAACATGATAGTGGGAAATGTGTATTTAGCATGGGGACATATGCTTTTCAGTTTCATTCCTGGCGCCCAAGGAGGTGGTGAACCTCCATGCATTCCTGGTGCCCTCCATGCTGCAAATCGAACCCAGGTCCTTAACAAATGCAACTGCTTTGAAGCGCTGAGCAGCAGACTCTTCAGCAACAAGGATATATTCTTCGTAAACTTAGTAATCAAAGCCGTTTCTTTTAAGATACATTTCTTTTTAGTTCTGTGTATGAGTGCAGGCCTGTCTGAGCACCACATGCATGCCCATGGTTCATAGGGGACAGAGGAGGGCACTGAATTCCCTGGCACTGGAGTTGCAGCGGGTTGTGCCCTGGGGTCCTCTGGGAGAGCAGCCAGTGCTCTTACCCACGGAGCCATCTCTCCAATCCATCAAAATAGTTTTGAGGGCCATATGGCATGACCCATATTTACATAAGTGAAGAGAAAGTGGGAGGAGCCAGCCAAAAGAAAGAAGAGCCCAGGGTGTGGAACAACCTCAGAAAGGTGTGCACACAGAGCAGAACCAGCAGAGGGCACCCAAGGGCAGTGCGAAGTCAACCGGGAGCAGGCAGCAAGTGTGTGTTGTGTGTGATAGGGCCCAACCCATTGAAGGAGTCCCAAGCAGAAAGGATAGTAGATAGGAAGGACTGCAAAGAAAATTAAGGTTCTGACCACCTATTAGTGCATAACTCTATTAGGTCAAAATACTCCCTCCAAATGTGAGACACGTAAAAGAGAGAGACTTGAAAACTATGCTCAAAATTAGGGACTTTCGTGGCTGGCTCCTGAAAGACAGACACTCAAGGACAGCGTACAGGGCTTCCCAAAAGGAATTCATTTAACTCAGCCCTTAGAGGGGTATAGGGACACATTCTTCAAGGAAACATCATCTCTGTTAAAGATGAACAGAGGCTGTGAAAATGGCCTGTATTTACGAAGACTAAACCAATGTTAATTAAATATTACTTAATCATAGAATTTGTCCTGTAATCAGGAGGACAGCTAATTCTATAAAGGCCATCGTGGGCACACTTGAAAATACCACAGCTTTGCCCAGGTGTGGTAGAACAGGCCTATGATCCTGAGGCAGGGACAGAAGGACAATGAGCTCATACCAGCCTGGGATACAGACATCAAAGGCCAGTCTGAAGTAGACAGTGAGCCCCAGGCTCAAAGCAAAACAAGAGCAGGGGATGTGGCTCTGTGGTACAATTCTTGCCAAGTACATGTTTCTGGGTTTGATATACAGCCAATAAACCTCCCCCCTCTCTCACACGCACACACATAGGTAGATACTTACACACACAAATCTAAACTTAGAACATGCCACAAATCTCGTAAAAGTCACAATAAAACTGACAACTCTTCTATATATCTGAGAGAAGAGCCTCCTTCTTAGGAAAGAAAAGACAAAGTCTTCAGAGGCCTGGGGCCTAACATATGCAACTTCCTTTCTTTTTTAAAAATTTATTTATTTATTTATTTATTTATTAAAGATTTCTTTCTCTTCCCCACTACCACCTCCCACTTCCCTCCCCCTCCCCCAATCAAGTCCCCCTCCCTCATCAGCCCAAAGAGCAATCAGGGTTCCCTGCCCTGTGGGAAGTCCAAGGACCACCCACCTCCATCCAGGTCTAGTAAGGTGAGCATCCAAACTGCCTAGGCTCCCACAAGGCCAGTACGTGCAGTAGGATCAAAAACCCATTGCCATTGTTCTTGAGTTCTCAGTAGTCCTCATTGTCCGCTATATTCAGCGAGTCCGGTTTTATCCCAGGCCTTTTCAGACCCAGGCCAGCTGGCCTTGGGAATATACCCAAGAGATGCCCTATCATACAACAAAAGCATATGCTCAACTATGTTCATAGCAGCATTGTTTGTAATAGCCAGAACCTGGAAACAACCTAGATGCCCTTCAATGGAAGAATGGATGAAGAAAGTATGGAATATATACATATTAGAGTACTACTCAGCAGTAAAAAACAAGGACTTCTTGAATTTTTAATGAAAATAGATGGAAATAGAAAACACTATCCTGAGTGAGGTAAGCCAGACCCAAAAAGAGGAACATGGGATGTACTCACTCATATTTGGTTTCTAGCCATAAATAAAGGACAATGAGCCTATAATTAGTGATCCTAGAGAAGCTAAATAAGGAGAACCCAAAGAAAAACATATAGGCATCCTCCTGAATATTAACCTTCATCAGGCGATGAAAGGAGACAGAGACAGAGACCCACATTGGAGCACCGGACAGAAATCTTAAGGTCCAAATCAGGAGTAGAAGGAGAGAGATCACAAGCAAGGAACTCAGGACCGCGAGGGGTGCACCCACACACTGAGACAATGGGGATGTTCTATTGGGAACTCACCAAGGCAACTTCCTTTCAGATAATTTGTGTGCCACTAACCTAGGAGGGCACACTCACAGAAATGTGTCCTGGGTGATTTCATGTCTGTGAGAACCTAAGAGTGCACTCACACAAACTAAGATGACCTCGCTAGGTGATGGCCTCCTATGGGTGCACTGTCTGTGTGTGCTTCTGTTCTCAGATTAGGGACCCGTAGCTAGGACAAAATACCTGAGATACTCGATTTTAGAGGAAAGAGCTTTGGTTCAGAGATTTAAGGGCTCTGGGCCTGTGTCAATGCAGAATGTCTTGCAGTGAGACAGTGATAAGGCTGTTCAGCTTATGACCAAAAGTCAGGAAACAGAGCAGGAGAAAGGGCTGCAGTCCCAATATCCCTGTTAAGGGCACACCCCCAATGACCTAAACCCAATGTAGTGTGGGGACATTCCAGAGCTGAACCACTGCTGTGAACCAGCGTGTTACCTGGTCTATGACAGAGCTGAACC
>NC_022031.1:556591-558158 GCF_000317375.1 Microtus ochrogaster
ACACTTCTCACTCCTCTCACAGACAGCTGGGAAATAAGGGGCTCTGGAGTCAGAGAGTTTTGTTTTCAGTGTGTTTGGTTTCCTCCTGCAATACTGATTTACAGACTGTTGTGTGGACAGCGGCCTATCTTCCTGCTAGGTGACAATCGGGAGTCTGCAATTATAAAGAACAAAGAGCCTAGAACAACTAACAAGGGATGAGAGCAGGGTGGTCTCAGGGGTGAGATTAGCGGGAGATAAAAAGGGTTTTGTCTGAGCTGAACATTTCCAATCTGGTTAGTTGAAAGAGAGCTCAGCTGTTGGCCTTAGGAGGAATAAGTGAGCCCGTGGACCTCCCTGGCGTTTGGGAAAACTTCCATGGCACTTAGACAGCCATTCCCGCCAACTGGAGCCTCACATGCCCCATGTTGAGGAGGATGAGTTTCTCAAAACAGTGGGCACTTACTTAAAATTAATGTTGACCACAAGCTTCAGTCACCAGCAAGCTAAGACACAGCAAAATGCTCGAAATACCAGCAAGCCCTACAGACGTGGCAATCTGGTCGGCTATACCCAGGGGCTAAACCATTAGGAAAATCCACAGCAAGGTCTGCAGGAGTGGCACATACCTGGAATCCCAGCACCCAGAAAAGGCAGGAGGGTCAGAACTCAAGGCTAGCCTGGGCTACACCACCAGCATGACTGAGACCCACCTGAGTCAGATCAGATCATCTCAAAATAAAGGGATGAGTTGCATAGGACAAGCCACTTTATCCCTGAATTTTATTTTTAAGGTGTCTCACCTTGAATTTTATAGCATTGCTACTCTGGTAGAGAAATGGCCACATTCCATACCCCTTCCTTCTTAAAACAAAAGTAGACTATCAAAGCCACAAGTGATGATTAATTTCAAACCCACAACTAGGAAGCATGAGGCCTGACATCATAAAAATATATGGCTACCATAACTGGGTTAATTATTGTGAAGACGTGATGGTCTCCTCTCAGTTTTACATGGTGTCTCTATTGAGTGAGTATTTACCCAACAATATAGAAAAGAACTGTGTGGGACTTTGGATGTAAGTGGCTCCCCTACACGTATATGGAGTGGCACTGTTAGGAGGCGTGGCTCTGTTGGAGTAGGTGTGGCCTTGTTGGAAAAAGTGTGTCACTGTAGAGATGGGCTTTGAAGTCTCATATATGCTCAAGTCATACCCAAAGTCTCAGACCACTTCCTGTTGCCTTAGGACCTTCTCCAGCACCATGTCTGCCTGCATGCTGCCACGTCACACCGTGATGACAATGGACTAAACCTCTGAAACTCTAAGCCACCGCAATCAAACGTTTTCCTTTATGAGTTGCCATGGTCATGGTGTCTATTCACAGCAATAGAACCTCAAGACAAACTGGTAGGCCTAATTTATTATAAAAATCTCTCCCAGGGGCTGGAGAGATGGCTCAGTGGCTAAGAGCATTCCCTGCTCTTCCAAAGGTCCTGAGTTCAATTCCCAGCAACCACATGGGGGCTCACAACCATCTATAATGGGGTCTGGTGCCCTCTTCTGGCCTTCAGGCATACACACAGACA
>NC_022031.1:559544-560090 GCF_000317375.1 Microtus ochrogaster
TCAGGGACCAAAGCAATACCCTCTCACGCCTATGCACAGACAACACTAACTGTCCTTTCCCTTGCAGCTGGATGTGGCCATGGGATCACATAGCTAGACTACATTACCCACTATCCCCTGAACCTAGATGCTGCCATGTGACTAAACAGCAAAACTACATTACCCAGTTTCCCCCGCAGCTGCCAGGGGACTAGGTTCTAGCCCAAAGATAAAGATATATGTGTAAACAAAGACTGTCCATAAGCACTGAGCTTTTGGAGAATGTTACCATAGAAAAACCTAATTTAAGCTACGGAGAAACCCTGTCTCAAAAATCAAAAATAGTAATAATAATAATAATAATTTAACTCTAATAGACCTATAGATATTCAGTTGATTTCTGTAAATTTCTCTTCTAAAATGATCTTATCCCAAGATGAACACAGTGGTGTTGGCTACCCAAATATAAAAATCTAAATGCTGATGAATCACCACGTAGCTAAAATCAACAGTATTGAGCAACACTCATTCTGCCACAATACAAAAGCCAAACGCAAAGGATGACAA
>NC_022031.1:560450-575216 GCF_000317375.1 Microtus ochrogaster
GTCAGTCATTCACACCACCAGACAGAACAAATCAGTACAACACAGACCAGGCGGAAGGGGAGGCCAGCAACCTTGATAAGAAGATGTGCTGTTAAGAATTATAAACTCTCTCCCAGATTTGTAGGGACATTTCCTGTGAAGAGCCTCCCCCTGGCAGAGGCAGAGCTGGTCACGTTGTCATAGAGGAAGAGGACAGTTGTCACCAAGACAACAGATGCTGTGAACAGAAAGAGTACACCTGCTTCCACACCACACTCATGGTCCTAGATGTCTACCCAAGTGGGCTGAGAGCACCCACGCTCACTGAACCGCACACAGGTGACACCAAGGTGTCTTCCAGGAAACGAATGGGTAATATCTATAGCAATGAACAGACAAGGGAATATTAGTGAGCACTGAAGAGGAAGGGACCATCGAATCATGAAAAGCTGTAAGAGGAAACCGTTGACGGTATTACTAAGTAAGAGAAGCCAACCTTACAATCCTATCCCAACATTCTGGAAGAAGCAAAACTGTAGCGACCATAAGAAAACTCAGACCTGATCATCTGAAGCCTGGGGTTGGGAGACTGGAGGGAAGGGAGGATACATAAGGGGGGGGGGACTAAAGGGGAGGGGGAATATGTAAAGGGGGCAGGAGATTGTTAAAACAGTAGAAGTATTTCTGCAGACACCATGAAGGCAGTGTTGCGGTTGGGATGTGAGATGTCCCCTATAGGCTCCTGTGTGTGACCACTTGAACTGGAACCTAAAGAGTCTACCCCAAATGCTACCTTCCCATAGTGTCCTGCGGCATGGCTGCACTGTATTTCCTCCAAAGACATTACCAAGGGATTTGAGACACTGTCTTCACAGAATGGATGTCCGTTAGGCCAGGCCAGGTGCCGGTCACCTGTACTGCTCCCCTTGTTCTTTTCAAAGTTCCTTTCACATACACCATTTTAACCGCGTGTAAGCAGAGGCTATCATCCTGCCAGTGGGCTACATAGAACAAAAGATCAGCAATCCATGCACCAACACTAGACTTGCCATGGAATGTCCACCAACCTAGAGATGGCGTAAGTCTATCTGATCTCCTCAGTGGATACGCCATGGGTCCATGCCTCCTGAAGGGAAGAGAAGCTGAGGTAACGTGTACTTTTTCAACATCCTCGTGGCCTTCAGGGTCTCTGTGTGTGCAAGGAGAAGGAAGAAGAGGTCGGAACAGCAAAGGGTATGGGAGAAGACCTCAGCCATGGAGAGTCAGTGGGGAGCTAATAGTGGAGTGGCCATTATTGCTAAGAAGACAAACACTAGATTAACAGGCTGGGTGGGTGCTTTGGGTTTACTATCTTTTTTTTAAAACTTTTATTGTTGTTTTTCAAGACAGGGTTTCTCTGTGTAGCTCTGGCTGTCCTGGAATTCACTCTATAGACTAGACTGGCCTAGAACTCATAGACATCCATCTGCCTCTGCCTCCCGAGTGCTGGGATTAAAGGCATGTGCCACTACAGCCTGGCTGATTTGGGTTTATTAAGGCCAAGTTTTGCTCTGTCACCCTGGCTGTCCTGATACTCACCATGTAAATCAGGGTAGCCTCAGATCACAGGAACCAGCCTCAGCCTCTCCAGTGATGGAATTGCGTCAAGGCACCCCACCCCCAGCCCTGAGTTATAACCCTGCGGAGCACAGAGACACAGGTTAAACCCTGCGTGGCTACTGCATCTCCAAAACACAGCCTTTCCTGCTTTGCCATTCTCTAAGAAGGCAGCAGAACCCAGCACCTAAGGGAAATCACACTGATTTCTTGAGTCTTCAGAGAGCCTACCTTAGGGCAGCAAAGAATGCTGATAGCAGCATGGACCTGATGCCAGTCCAGAGGCCGGAAATGCTGGCAGCCTGCTCACGTCGAACAGTGAAAACTTCCGTATGGCAAAACTGCCCGACTATGTCAAAAGGAACTAAACGCGCTATTTATATTAACAGCTGTGCTGCCAAGTTTATGTCAATATGATATACGCTACAGTGGTCTGAAAGGAGGGAACCCAATTAAGAAAATGCCTCCCTCTGTAAGATGGGCAAACCTGGAGGGCATTTTCTTACATTAGTGACTGATGGGAGAGGGCCCAAACCATTGTGGTGGTGCCACCCCTGGACCTGGGTAAGCAGGCTGAGCAAACCATGTAGAGCAAACCAGTAAGCAGCACCATCCATGGCCTCTGCAGCAGCTCCTGCCTCTAGGATCCTGCCCTGTTTGAGTTCTGTCCCGGCTTCCTTTCATGATGAACTCTGATACAGAAGCACCAGCCAAAAACAAACCCCTCCCCGCCCCCACTTGCTCTGGTTATGGTGGCTCATCACTGCAACAGTAACCCTAAGACAACAGTTCTTAACAGATGATTGACAGAATGCTACATGATCTTTAAGAAAGAGTTAGAGTCGGGCAGTCGTGGTGCACACGTTTGATCCCAGCACTCGTGAGTTCGAGGCTAGCCTGGTCTACCTAGTAAGTTCCAGGACAGCCAGGACTATGCAGGGAAACTGTCTCAGAAAGGAGAAGAAGAATGAGTTAGAGACAGACCTGGTGGATGGAACATACCTGCTACCTTAGCACAGGGAATGCTGAGATGGTAGGAATGAAAGGTTGCTCTACATACACAGTGAGATCCTTCTCAAGAAAACAGACAACAGAAAGAGGAGAGAGCTTTATGCAAAGATCTCAAAGGAAAAAGGTTTTCATAATTTATTTTTCGGTTATTTTTAATTATGTGTATATTGGGGCGTGCACATAAGAGGGTATGCCAATAGAGGCCAGAAGAGGGCATCAGATCCCCTGGAGCCAGAGTTACAGGAAGCTGTGAGCTGTCCACAACTGGGAACGGAATTCGGGTCCTCTGGAAGAGCAATAAGTACTCGACTGCCGAGCCAACTCTAAGATCCTTAAAGTAGAAGGGCTTCTAAGGCAAGTGAACCCAGCATCGTGAAGGAGAAGAGCAATCCTATTGCCAGCCACAGAGACTTGAAAGTGTTCTAAAGTAGTGTGATAGTGTGCTAAGTGTATGCCAACAGTCGGAGGGTGGAAATGAACCGAGCCAACGCCCAGAAAAACACCAACTCCTTAAAATGACCTAAGAATAATCTAAAAACATTTTTAACAAGATTTGAAAACCATCCACAAGGAAAACCCCAGTCCCAGATGGCTCCACTGGTGACAGAGGAATGAAGACCAATTCTTCACAATGTTTAAAAAAAAAAAAAAAAAAACATCCAGGCAACATTAACCAGAACTCAGTCTGAGAGGCCAATAACTACAAGAACCAAATACCTCCCTCCCTCCCTCCCAATCTCTCTCTCTCTCCTCTCTCTCTCTCTCTCTCTCTCTCTCTCTCTCTCTCTCTCTCTCTCACACACACACACACACACACACACACACACACACACAAAATCTAGAATAGTGTGGCTGGTAACTGTAGACATAAAATCCTCAACAAAATACTAGAAAGCCATCTAGGAATACTATTTTAATGATAATTATATGGCCAGATGTATCTGTAAACACCTGTAATCCCAGCACTTGGAAGACAGAGGCAAGGGAATGGGGAGCTCAAAGTGATCCTCACTATACCACGAGAATCTACTCTGTGGTGGAAAAAAGACTGTGGTGTTGTGTGGACTCCACATTCATCTGAGGAAGGCAGGGGGCTTTGAAAAACACTCCACAAACTAGCATCTTTTACAGACAGATGAAAGTCATCTCAGGTGACAGTCCCCTTAGAGTCTGCCACAGACAGACAACAGCTCTCAACACACACACACAGATATGGATGTGAATGTCACGGTCTCACTGTGTAGCTCTGACTGACAAGGCTGGCCTTGAACTCACAGAGACACACTTGCCTCTGCTTCCTGAATATATAGCTCTCAGCATCCCTCTTCAAGACAGCAGTGACGGTGTTAGCCAGGACACTCAGGTAAGAAAATGAAATAGCACGATTCTGTATATAGAACAACTAAAGAATTCACTAGAGAACTACCAGAACTTATACACAAGTTCAGTGTGTTTACAAGATACAAGAATAAGACTCAAAAAAAAACCCTATTACATAGCCATTCACCAGCAGTAAATAATTAGAAAGTGAGATAAAAATGCAATATGCCAAATAACTGCATTTAACAAAAGAAAACCAGAACTTAATCCCTGAAAACTATAAACATGAAAAAATTAAAGACAGTCTAACAAAAAGGAAAGTGTGCCATGTTTATAGATCTGAAAACCTAAAATCATTAATGCAACACTGCAAAACCGTTTTCAGAATCCATGTGATCGCTATGAAAACACCAGCTGATTTTTGGGCTGAGGGAAGTTCTCAGTATACAGCTCAGGCTGACTCTGAATTTTAGATTCTCCTGGCTCAACCTCCTAAGAGAACTAGTCCTACTACACCAGTCAGTCCTACTACACCAGTCCCCCACTGATGATTCTGCAGCAACTGAAAGTGGATCCTAAAATTCATTTGCAAGTTCAAGGGACTCCAACAGCCAAAATAAGCTGTAAAAATATTAAATTAGAAAATTCAAGCTTCTGTATTGTGTTTTGTTTTGTTATTGCACAAGCAACAATACCTGACAAAGAGCAAGGCCTTTATTCACTGATTCATGCATTCATTCATTCCGGAGACAGGGTTTCCCTGTGTAGCCCTGGCTGTCTTGGAATTCACTATGTAGCCTCAAACTCAGAGATCCAGCTGCCTCTGGCTCCAAAGCACCGGGACTAAAGTCAAGAAAAACCATCACCACCACCAGGTTATTTTCACTCAGGGGTTAGAGGTATAGTTATCACGGCAGAGAAGTCATATGAAAAGAACATGAAACAACCAGTCACGTTGCATGGGGTGGGGTGGGGGGATTAGCCTACCCTTTAATTCCACCCAATAGTCAAGCATAGGGAAAAGTGTCCACACAGTTAAGGTGAAGCTAGGCTTGTCTCCTCAATTAAACCCAATCTAGATAATTCCTCATAGGTGTAGCCAGAGGCTTGCCTCATAGAAGATTCTAGATCCTATCAAGGTGACAGTATTAACTGTCAAGACTTAAGTAATCAAGTGTAGAAAGTGTGACTTTAAAATAAACATACAGATTGGTGCCCTAGAACTGAGTGGTCATTTGATATTTGACATGATGCTAAAACAATCCAATGAGGAAAAATTGTTTTCTCATGTAATGGTGTTGGGAAGAGGGTTCTCCACATGCAAAGGAACACAGCTGCATGCACCCCTCAAAACACACGCTTAGAATCAGATAAAATATGGGCTTAAACTAGAAAATCCTAAGGAAAATACGAGCACGGACTGGACCACACAATGGATCCAGCACAGACCTCAAAACAGGTAAAGCAGACAACACGGACATTTAAAACACACGTCAAGACCCCAGCATAAACGCCAAACAACACGGGCATGGTAGCATAAGCCTTTAATCCCAGCTCTACGGAGCCAGGGGAATCGTGCGAGTTCAAGGCCAGTCTGGTCTACAGAGCCTGCCAGGGCTACACAGTGAGGCCCTGTCTCTCACAGGCACCTCACCCCCTCAAAAGAAGATGGCCTTTAGCAGCTGGAAGAAAAGAAAGGCAAAGGGCTGCCCGGAGACAAGTTGGCAGAGCCCTTCTGTTCTTTCTGAGTGCACCCTTTGTGTGCAGTGCTCAGGGTATAGCAATTACCAGGCACAGAGCCTTCCATGAAGACATGAGAAAGTTCACTGACCCAGAAGAACTAAGTGTAGAGTTCAAATCTTAGCTTCAGCACCTGCTAGGCAGAGTAGCCATGCACACTTTACACAGTGACACTAAGATTAAATACGACATTCAAAATCACTAGTCCTCAGTGGTGAGCTATCTGTGGTTGCTGTTCTTGGTTGTCAACTTGTCTACCTCTGGAGTTAACAAAAACCCAAACAGCTGGATACATCTCTGAGGGATTTTCTCTAATTAAATCATTTGATATTGGAAGACCCACTTTTAATCCAGGTATTTCCAGGAGGGAAGATGCCTTTGTTTCAGATCTGTTGAGGTGGAAAGATCCACCTTAAATCTGGGTCTCTTGAGGTGGGAAAATTCACCTTAAATCCAGGTTACACCTTCTGGTGGCAGCCTATATAAAGGACAGGGAAAATGTGTGGGTGCAAGGGTGTGTGTGTGTGTGTGTGTGTGTGTGTGTGTGTGTGTGTGTGTGTGTGTGTGTGTGTGTGTGTGCGCACGCGGACGCGTCCACATTCCATGGTTCACATATGGAGTTACTTCTCTCCTCCCACCCTGGGGGTCCCTGAGATCTAATCGGGGTGTCGTCTGGGACTTTACCCACTGAGCCACCTCAGCGCTCCACTCTCCTAGGAACGGTCCCCATGCTCTGTGTCAGTGCTGTGACACATCCGCCAAGTCAAAACGCATTACCAATCCCTTGCTCTGCCTCAACACACTTCTTCCCACGCCTACCAAACTCAGGTCTTGGCTAAATCCCCTCTTCAGTTCCAATGGGATCGGCAGAAACTGTCCCAGGAGTTGGTACTGACAATGCAAACAGGAGTACCTAAAGAACAGCGGAAGCATTTTTAGGAAGCGGGGCATGAAGGGTCCAGCAAAGAATAACAGCCACCTGAAACAATTTAAGCTTCTACTATGTTGTGTTATCACAAGACAGTGAAGAATGGAGGACCAGAAGCCATGGCAGGAACTCAGCATGAGGAAGTCATCCAAACACAGGAAATAAATAATAAGAACTGTTTCCCTATAAACTATGTCACATATAATCAATGGCACAGCAGACAGTTAAACCCTACCTCCTGGCGTACGGTCAGTGGCTCTTCTGGACTGGGGCAATGACTCGGCAGACAAAGGACTTGATGCTCAAGCATCAGTACATGAATTCAGGTCCCCAGCACCCACATGGAAAGCTAGGCAAAGCAGCATGTGTCAGGAACCGCAGTGCTGGGGTGAGGGGCAGAGAAAGGCAGATTGTGGGGTGGGGGGAGAAGGGGAGAAGATTTGATAGCCAGCCAACCTAGTCAAAATGGCTGGCAAGCTGCAGGCTCAAAGAGAGACCTCTCCTGAAACAAAAGTGATGACACCTAATGTAGACATCTGGCCTCCACCACATATAACACACACACACACACACACACACACACACACACACACACGGAGAAAGAAGTGGCTATTTCACTGGTCATTTAATTTTATATCACGCCTGTTCTATCTATTTAGAAACAATGACAGCAGCTATAACTGCGTGTGTAGCACAGGCCAGGCATGTACTTTGTCATCTGCATGAGTTTATCTTCCTATAAAGGTGTTGCAACCACGCAAATACAATCATGGGCCAAGTGTCAGCCAACAGCAGCAGTTTCTTGAGATTACATTAAGTGACACCTTGGCTGTCTGAGTTTCTCCACAGTACAATTCGGACAGCCGTGAATTCACCTGGCACATTTCTCGGAACTGGTAACAAAGCTATCTGTAAAGGGCTGGAGGAGAGCACTGCAGAGCTGAGCTTTAGCCTCCAAGATGAGAGTGTTCAGTTTCCAGTGTCATTAAAGTTCATCATCTCACCACTTCACAAGCTATCCCTGGGCGGGCAGCCTGAGAACACAGACTGCCTCGGGAGCAACAGCTGAGGACCCTCCCCCAGCCCCCCCATGAGGTGTAGGCACCAGCCTTCCTGACATTCAGCACCTGCTGAGAGTCTTTACCTAGAGGTGGTAGCAAAAGGGCTGTGCCTGGGCCCACTGCCAGCGTACCCTCTCTGCACCCTGTCCTTCACTAAGCCCTGGAACTTTCCCCTAGTCCTTCACATCCACAGCAGGTGACTTAAGCTTTCAGGATCAGAGCAAAGTAGAAAACTGTAGAAATAAATAAAAAGATGAACGCCAGTCCAAGAGCAGGTGGCACGCTGAGGGAGATGTCAGAGCACGGAGCAGCCCTGTCTTTTGTCACAGGTACAGGAACTGCAGTTCTTCCCAAAACCAGAGGCTCCAGAGCTACGTACATGTACAGCTTGCTGATAAAGGCTCCCGGGTACCCAGCAGCAAGGACGCAGTGAGTGCACTGGGGCCTGAGAGCAGCATTTCCAGCGCGCTGTGGACTGAGGCCGCAAGCTAATGAAAGAGCCCTTGATGACGTCGTTCCCACAATTGGGGCCAACATGCTGCACTATCTGTTTCTTTATAAGCAACAGAGCAACCTTCCTAGCCAATTTTGGTAAGCAGGGAACCTGAGGGCCTACTATACTTATGGTGGTTGGAATGAGAACGACCCCATAGGCTCATATATTTGAATGCTTGGTCCCCAGTAGGTAGAACTATTTGGAAAGGTTAGGAGGTGTGGCCTTGAAGGGGATATATCACTAGGGGTGGGCTTTGAGGTTTGAAAACTTCACACCATTCCCAAGCTAGTGTTCTCTCTCCTCTCTCTCTCTCTCTCTCTCTCTCTCTCTCTCTCTCTCTCTCTCTCTCTCTCTCATGAATTGATGTAAGCTCTAGCTACTGTTTCAGTACCATGCCCACCTGACTGCTGCCACACTCCATGCAGTGATGGTCATGAACTCAAACCCCTCTGGAACTGTGTGCCCCCAAATTAAATGATTTCTTTTATAGGTTTTATAGGTTGCCTTGGTCACAGTGCTTGTCACAACAATAGAAAAGTAACTAAGACAGCACCTTCTCTACCATCTGCATCAGAATCTATCTTAAGAGGCGTTTTTTAATTCCAGCACTCGGGAGGCAGAGGCACGCAGAGGCAGGCGGGGCAGGAGGAACTCTGTGAGTCCGAGGCCATCCTAGTCTAGGGCGCGAGTTCCAGGACAAGTTCCAAAGCTACACAGAGAAACTCCGTCTCGAAAAACCAAAGAAAAGACAAAGAGGGTGCTGGAGAGACAGAGCTTTCTTGGAGCCCAGACTGCTGCAGGTGGGAGCCATCTTGGCCCTACATAGTCATGTCAACCTGTAAGTCACCTAACAAGCTCGCGACAGACTTCCAGCGCCCACTGACCCGGAGGCTAAGAAGGCCACTACATAACAAACAGAGGAGACTTCCTTGCTTTACTGTAACCCACCCACCTCCTGCTCCCATCAACGTATTTCAGCTTCCAACAGCTACTGTCATGCTGGAACACGGAGTGTGTGTTTGTGGGCCACAGCCACTGCTTCGGAGCTGACAGAACTAACAGCTTCCAATCAGGGAACTGAGAAACATGAAGCCTACCGTCTCCAGCACTGAAGAGGTTGGAAAACTGGGATGGACAGTTCGAGGATTCTCCTTCAGGACACTGGATCAGGGACATGTTAGAGCGGTCGGGCAAGAGAGACTCCCGCGGGACAGAACGAGTACTATGTAACCTTTCCTGTTACTTCAACCTGCAAAATCCTAAAAATTAAATCTTTCTAACCCCTCCCCCCCAGTTAAATGTCTACTGTATAGTCAAAAATGTCAGACGCAGTTGTAGGGAGACAGCTCAGTAAATAAAGGCTTGCTGCACTACTATAACGACCCGAGTTCCAATCCCCAGAACCTGTTTAAAAGCTGGGCAGGTGTGAGGCTAGCTAGCAACCTGTATTCCCAACACATGGGAGGCAGAGACAGGGACCCCAGGTCAAGCTGACTGGCTAGCCTAACCAGGACCAGTAAGCTCCACGTTTGGCTTCAGATACCCACATCAACTTTAGGCTTCAATACAAAATCCCAAGCACATATGTGTGAACATACACACACACAAACACAAACAGTTCAGCAGTTTTAGTTGACTAACATCCACCCGAAGTCTCCTATCTACAACATGCTAATTCATTATTTTGACAGAGAAAAAAAAAGCCACAGAAAAGTTTCATTTTCCCTTCTCACTTCCCTAGACCAAGTGGCTCACCACCCCCAGGCAACCCCAGGAGATTTCCATCTCAGTGAACCACTGTGTGCCAGTCCCTTCCCTCCACTTACCCCAACCAGAGCTCAGAAGAAGCCTGAGCAGCCTGTGGCGTCCTTTGATTGAAACTGCTGTCATGTTCACACAGTACACCTAAACATACACACTGACAAAGGCCTCTGAAAACACGCTCACCATAACAGCAGGCAACGTGTTTTACTACTGTGCTGTTTTAATTTGAATTTTTTAAAAAAATTAGTAGCTAGGCATTAATATTCTTTTTTAAAAAAAATGCTGCAAGATCCCCGTGGCCGTAGGCAGCAGAAATGCTGTAAGTCCCAAATGGTGGTAGCGGGCCATGTGGCAGCAGGCAGTGGGCCCCAGGCAGAGACGGCTGCTGGTCCCTGAGCAATGGCTGGTCCCAGGCAGGGAGACACATGGCGGGTGGGCAGAAGACAGAAACATGGATAGACACGACATGCAGGGTGAGGTTGAATGTTTATTCAGGGGGTTATGGAGGAGGATGGGTGAAGGGGGGACAGAGAGAGAGGGAGGGAGAGAGAGAAGAGAAGAAAGAGACAGAGAAGGGGAGAAGCGGAGAAGTAGAGAGGGAGGCAGAAGTGAAGCTGCCTCTCCGAGAGGAAGATAGAAAGGAGAGCGAGCTCAAGCCAGAAGCTGAAGATCAGCCTGCCTCAGCGGATGGGGGAGGGAGTGGGCGTGGCTTGTCTCTTAAAGGGACCAAAACCATAACAGGCGTGGCAGCACATCTTTAATCCAATCACTGGGGATCTCTGAGGTGGATCTCTGAGTTCAAGACCAGTCTGGTCTACATAACAAGTTCCAGGGCAGCCAGGTTACAAAGCAAGACCACGTCTCAAAATGCAAAAGTTGATTAGTCATATAGGCATAGTAGAACATGCCTATAATCCCAGCATTTAGGAGGTGCAGGCAAGAGCATCCGGAGTTCAAGGCAGCCTGACTACACGACCCCCAACCTCAAAACTCAAGGCAAACAAAACAGAAACAGCTGGCATACATTCACAATCCAAAGCCCAAGACAGTTTGAAAAGACATACCCCTCAAAATAAGACAGCTCCTGAAATCCCCCAGGTTAGAGATAAAAGAAAAACTGAAATAATGAATTCCCCATGGCTCCAATTGTGTGTAAATATTTAGTTCCTCCTCACCCACACTCATAAGACACACATTAAAAGCTTGCACTTCCCCTCATCAAGGACAACCTCAGGAGATAATTACCCTGGCCCTAATTCTTCTCCTTTCCTAGCTAATGAGTGGAAAACTGACAGCCACTCAGCTAAAACTCCCCTCTCACTCAGCAAGTTTCGCCCAAAGGCATGACTTCAATCTTGTCACATTTTTTTAAAAGGAAGTAGGAAGTGAGCAAAATAAAACATCAGCAAAAATTACATTTGTTTGAAAAGAGTCCAGCTAAATACACTTTCCATACTCCATAAAACACAGATAGGGAGAGAAAAGTCAGCCCACAGACAGGAAGCAGATTGGTGTTAGGTCCAGGGTAGGGCTGTAGAGGGCTGCAAACAGGCCCAGAGGGCATACTGGGGTGAGAGCACACAACTCTGTAAGTTTATCAGAAACCTGTTAATTACACTTAAAGCAACTAAATGGGGGGGGGGTGTGAATTAGATAATAATGATTTCTAGGAAATCACATCCATTGCGCTATTGAAAGAAAAAGATCTCTATGTGCCAGATGCAAGTCTAAGACACAAGTGAGATGCAGGGGATATAACCCAGTGGGCAGTGTCCTTGTGTAACAAGCACTAGGCCCTGGTCCTTCCCCAGCACCATATAAACCACATGGGGCCAAGCACCATAATCCCAGCACTTAGAAAGCAGACGCAGAAGGACCAATGATCGAGATCACCCTCAGCTACATAGTGAGCCTGAGGCTAACCTGGACTAAAAAAGTATGCGTTGCTCAAACTAGAAAAGCACAGAGCATTGGCCATGCCCAGTTTCGGTGTGCACTTTGCACTTCCTGCCTAGATGTTTCTGGGGAAAAAAAAAAACATTCAAAAGGCTAACTGCAGCCAGAAATGAGTCCAGGAAATACAGCTGGCTTTTAATTGCTTGCCTCCCTGTCCACAGTCTGAATTCATCAGCTCTGAACCTGAACTATTTTCCATAAAGATAAAAGGAATTTGCAGGGAGCACTCAGAGTAGGACTTGTGGCTCATAAGGTCCCCTTTGAGGGAAGGGACGGTTTGGTCCCTCAGAATTTAAGTATTTCTCAGTAAAAGACTACAGGTTAAGGGTGTCTGGCTTTGACAATAAAATGTTTAGTAACAGAATCTTCTGTCTGAAACTGTATCGCATAAATTGAGACAGGAAGAGGATCTGAATGCCCTCTAAGGAGGAAAATGTGGCTTCGGAAGATGTAACCACTTCTGCAGGTGCTCGCTAAGTACTCGGTTTGTGCTCTGTGGTTATAATCTGCAAGGACACTGGATCCAGGAGACACCGTGCAGGGCTCTGCGCAGCCAAGGAAACAAGCCTGCACTGTGCAGAGAAATCGACCAAAACATGAAGAACCAGCATGCATGAAAGTCTGCAGTCCCGGCACTCAGGAAGTAGAGGCAGGAGGATGAGGGATTTAAGGAGATCTTCATCAGAAGCTCAAGACCAAGAACAGCCTGAACTACAAGTGAAAAAATTGAACCCAAGCCCAAAAGGTAACTGAACACCATACTCCCAAAGCTAGAAGCCAGACCCTCCATGGACACCCAGACAGAGGCCTGGTTCAGCCTTCATGTCTCACCTCATTCCTTGGCTACCGCCTTTCTACAAAAGACAGTGTGGTGGATTGAAGGGAGCGGCACTGGTAGGAGCTGTGGCTTTGTTGGTATGGTATGCTGGCAGGTATGTTCTTATTGGAGGAAGTGTCACTGTGGAGGTGGGCCTTGGGGGTTCATATGTGCTCAAGCCACACCCAGTGAGACAGTCCACTACCTGTTGCCTTCAGATCAAGATATAGCCAGTGCCAGGTCTGCCTGCAGGCCACCAGGCTCCCCACCATGATGATAATGGACTGAACCTCTGAAACTGTTAGGGAACCACCCCAATTAAATGTTGTCCTTATAAGAGTCGCCGTGGTCATTGTGTCCCTTCAAAGCAATAGAAACCCTAACTAAGACAGTCACTCTGAAAATTAAAGAACTTTTTGATCACTACATCATGCCCTCCCTTACATCCTGCAAATGCATCCATCTTCTAAGACTTTAGCACACAACAAACAGCTCCTGATGCAAACAGCCAAGGTCATCAGAACCTAGGTCATAAAATACTATTGTGCCCAACTTTCAACTCCAAGACTTCCGTCTGGTCTGCACCCAGACTCACTGGGAGCCCCTCCCCCTGGAGCCTCCCGGGGGCTCTCCCGTGTACCTTGCCCACAGGCCAAGCCACCACTACCATCACCACGCCCGCAGGCCATCAAACCCTCTAGAGTGATAGCTTGCCCCTACAGCCTCTGCTCCTCTCTCCTATTTATGCACTTGGAATTATTTTAACTAGCTACTTGGTGAGGTCTGACTCTGTCTCCCAAAGCTCATGTGTCAGAAACAGTCTCCAGTGTAGGGAGGGGGGCCTATGCTATCGGACTATGAGGCGGTCGGCCCAACGCAGGGTCGGCCCTGTCGCAAGAGTAAGCCGGTGGCTACAGCAGGGCATTTGTTGGCTCATATTTGGGCCTCTGCTGCCCTTCCACCTTCCACCTTGAGCTGATGCAGCACAGAGGCCCTCATCACAGGCTGGCACCTTCTTAGACGTCCCGGTCTTCCCCTCAGTTATGTACTCTCGGTGATGCAGTCAGTGCATGGGGAAAATGGACAACAATATCCATTCAACACTCAGTAACCTGTATATACCAAATGTCAACCAAGGTCAAGGAGCCGAGGAGAGACAGGGAATTGTTACAGTAACGTTTAGGATAAGGTATGTTTCTCAGTACAGCCTGGCCCAGGCATAAGTCTAAGGTCATGATATTAACCCTTTACAAAGACCACAGTTGGCCACATTTGGTTGCTCACTCCTGTAATCCCAGCTCTCGGGAAGATGAGGCAGGGGGATTGCTGCGAGTCTGGGGATACCTCAGACTTCTGTCTCAGAATAAATAAATAAAGAAGTACAATTTCTGGTAGCTTCAGGATTGTGCAGCTGCCGCCACAGCCTCGCTCTCGGGGCACTGTCCGACAGCGGAAGAAGTCTGCGCCCACCTGCTCTCCAAGACAGGGCTTTTATGAACGGGGTTGGGGTGTTTTCTTTTCTTGAATTTCAGATTAGCACGCTCTTAGAACTTTGAAAATTATAAACTGCCTGCTATCTAAACCCGTCTGGTACCCGACACAGATTAACAGAGCTGATCATTTCCTGCCGCGGAGCAGATGCAAAGAAAGGACAGCGGTAAACTTTTCCTCGGACGAAATCTCAACCTGCTCTACTCAAGTGCCGACGCCAGGGAGCAGCGTCCTGGGACTGCTCCTCTGAGCTTGCGACTGCACTCAGGGCCCGAGGACAAACTCAGTCAGTGTAGGCCTGAGTTTTATACTCAGAACTCAAGTAACTCAGGGTGGTGGTTTGTGTCTGTAATCTTAGAGCTGCTTGACAGGGAGAGGAAGATCCATACCTCACTAGGCAGCCATCTTGACCTACTTAGTGAAGGGTCCAAGAATAAGAATATAAAAATGTAGATTCCAGAAATAAGAATGTAGAAATAAATATAAAGTTGTGAGCCTAGGAGAATGAGAACAGACTGTCAGCAGCTTTCTCAGCAGCTTGAGGATTGACTATTAACAGTGGGTTACTCCACTTTACAACCATAGCTCTATTTACAAGGCCGAAGCA
>NC_022031.1:575716-583746 GCF_000317375.1 Microtus ochrogaster
TTGGCTCAGAAACTGGCCTAGGCCACAGCCTTACAAAATCCATCTCTGGCTGTGGTCTCAGCTAGCTGATAAGCTTTTTATGCCCCCATGGAGATTTTATTTTATTTTTTCCTGGAATCTGGTTTCTGGAATAAAGTTTGCTTCTGATTTATTATACTTTCGTGGTCTGTCCCCATCTTTGTGTGACACCCCCCCCCCGGACCCAACACTTAGCAAGCTCCCTACCAAGTGAGAGACTGTCTCAAAAGTCAAGGTGGGGCTGGAGAGATGGCTCTAAAGTTACAAGCACTGACTGTTCTTCCAGAGGAATTGGGTTCAATTCTTGGCCCCCACATGGTGCCTACAACCTTTTGTAATTCCACCCATCTCCAAAGAATCAGACGTTCTCTTCTGGCCTCCTCAGGCACCAGGCACGCGTGTGGTACAGACATACATGCCGAAAAAACACCCATACACATAAAATGGTTTTGTTGTTGCTGTTGTTTTAAATCAGGTTGTTTATAGCTGGGAGTGATCCCAGCACTCAGGGGGTAGAGGCAGACCCGAGTTCAAGGCCAGCTTGGTCTAGAGTAGGGCAGTGGTTCTCAACCCTCCTAATGCTGCAACACTCTAATACAGTTCCTCATGTTGTGGTGGCCACCAACCATAAAATCATTTCATTGCTACTTCATAACCTTAATTATGAATCATAATGTAAATATCCGGTATGCAGAATATCTGGTATGTGACCCCCATGAAAGAGTCATTCAGCCCCCAAAGGGGTTGTGACCCACAGGTTGAGAACCCTGACACAGGGAGCGCCAGGCCAACCAGAGTGCCTCACAGGAAAACAATCAAGGCAGACGATGCCTGAGGAACATTTGAGGTTGTCTTCTGACCTCCACACACATGCACAAACATGTATTAGTCCACACACACACACACACATACACACACACCTCAAAAATGGGCTCAAATACTAATTGCTAACAATAGCATATGGTACATTCAAATTTCTGTTAAGGCAGATCTCACAGAAGTGGTTTGATCATAAAAGAAAAATTTTTAAAGTCCTCTCTACTATCCTGGCAGGTAAACTTACAAGTGGAAAGCCTGGAGGAGAGGCCTGACCGGGTCACCCACACAGAATGGCCGGCCTTGTTCTTCCTGGGCAGGAAAAGTGAGCCAAGCAGCACAATGACCAGGTTCAGAATTACCACTAAGTAATTCCAGTTTCTCAGCTGAGAAAAGGTGGAGGGGAGGGGAGGGGAAGGGTCGGATAGGGAGGAGAGGGGAGGGATGGGATCAGGAGCACAAGGGAGGAAAACAGCAAAGCCCACCTTTGTTTTATGCCGAGCCCTAGAAATTGTCTCAACTCTGACTGGACTGTGGCACACAAGACACGAACCTCGTGTCCTCTGTCAATGCTTTTCTCCTTGTTGGGTGGTAAAAATGTGAGCCCTCACCAGAGCCCAGGTCACCTTGAGAGTTAGGAGCAGAACCTCCGAGGGCACCTGAGCCTCACCCAGATGGGAAGGCTCTTGTTGCTTAGGGTTCTCTACTCAAACTGGAAGAACCCTCTAAATACAGCTGCCCCTGGAATAAGACACCTGGCTCATCATGTCTCACCAGAACCCGGCCCACTGGGAACACGGCCCCACTTCACTACGAAGAGAAAACATCTCAGGTTTTCCAGGAACATTGACTCTTGTTTTTCCAGGCATAAAGTAGTATTTAGAGGGTTAGCTTATTAGTCTCTAAGCCATTAATGATCCGAAGGAGATTAACCGGCTACAGAACGGTAATCCGTCCTAAGCAGCAAAGGCTAAGGTGTCCCAGCATACAGGAAACTGTCTCGGAATTAGCACTGGCTCAGCTGCACACAAGCAAGCACCTACATGGAATCTCTTTTTGTATGAGTCAGTTATTATGGCTGTAAATTCTAAACAATACAATGTAAATAGAAAACTTAGGTGCACTGAACTCTAGGGGATTATATATCCCCGCCAGCCCTGATGCCAGCACCACTCCAAAACAGGGGGAAACTGTTCTTAAAGGGGGTCAATACCATAAAACACACCAGCAGGGAATTTAAGATTCCATCTTAAATGAACCATGTCCTGTTCCATTCCAACATGAAGGATAGCCCAGCAGAGACGTTTTAGAAGGGTGTGCGTGCGTGTGTGTGTGTGTGTGTGTGTGTGTGTGTGTGTGTGTGTTTGTCTATCACTCCAGAGCGCTGCAAAACCTAGATGAGCCACACACTTGGTTCACTTCCATCTAACGCAACACCCCACAAATCAGGCCCTGCTCCCCCAGCTCCTGGTGACCCCTGAACATTCACACTAGCAGTCCAAACCCCTATGGATATATAGCTTCCTATCTTGGCTCAGAGTTAAATGTATCTGCCTACCAGACTTAGCTGCCTGGAGGAAAATTCCACGGCATGTTCACGCCCACAGGTCATCACTCAAGACACATACATCGTGCCACGTTCATCTCACAGACAGCTCCCAGTCACTTAAGTACCTTCTCCCTTAACATTACAGCCAGATGAACAACGTCCCCAAGGATCACTGCAAGACATAACTTGATGTGGGATTCCCCTCTGTATGCTGGGAATATGTTTTATAGCCATTGGTTAATAAAGAAGGATGGTATCTTGGTTGGGTTTGCCAACTACACAATCTTAGCCATAGCTAGGGAGAAGGGATCTTCATTGAGAAAAAGCCTCCTTCAGACTGGCCTGTAGGAGTCTGTGGTCACGTCTGTGATTAATGATAGATGTGGGAAGGCAAGGACACATGGGTGGTACCACCCCTGGGTGTGTGGACTTGAGAAAATGCCTCCTTCACACTGGCCTGTAGGAGTCTGTGGTCACGTCTGTGATTAATGATAGATGTGGGAAGGCAAGGACACATGGGTGGTACCACAACTGGGTGTGTGGACTTGAGAAAGCCCTGAGGAACAAGTCAGTAAGCGGTACTCCTCCACAGCCTCGGCTCAGTCCCTGCCCTGAAGTCCCTCAGCCACAGAGCGGGACCTGAACACCGAGAGCTGAAACAAAGCCTCTCCTCCCCAAGTTGCAGTCAGTGTTAAATCAGAGCGATAGGAGCCTAAGGCAGATGGCTTCAGGCGAAGTTTGACATAAGTCTGGAAAACACAACAAGGCCTTTCTCCAACAATTTCTAATTTAAAAATGCATTTACGATACATCCCTGAAATACTCACGAGACAGAAAGATTAAGACTTTAAGGCTTCACAAAGTCACACTCATTTACTAGTTGATTTTTCAAGCGAGACATAAGCAGGATAATTCAAAGTTTAAATTACACAGGACAAATGTTGTAGCCAGATTTAAAAACTGATCGAGGGATGGGGCAGAATCAGGAAGAACAGTCATGCTTCTTCAGATGAAAGCGATTTCGTCAGGCAAGGTTTTCGCAATGTTCCGGGTCGCTCTGTATAGAGTAACAGCTCATTCTTCCATCTCCCAGGCAGAGTTTCACAATACTAGAAATAAGCCATAGCTCCCACCTTCACTGTATCAATGTCTAAGGCTAGGATTTTACAGTCAGAGCTGAAATCAAAGCTGGGTAAAACAGAACAGCACTCAATCATGGGCTGTCAAAACACTCGGTGCCACCAAGCCTCACAGAACCAGGAAGTCACCTCAAGCCCAGGCTGAATGACCTTTCCCTCTCCCTGTCACTGAAAACCTGTCTCTGTCACAGAGCTGAGACCACAGTCACCTCTCCATAGCAATGGAGCCAGCTCAGCAGCCACCTCCTTACATTAAATATTTATTAGGTCTCAGACCAGGAGGCTTCAGAGGGAAAGCCAGGAGAAGCACACACAACTTGCCAACCTTTCCTTCAGAAACACTTCCGTTATATTTTCTGAAACAACGTCAGAGAGGGGGGTGTCCGACCTGGCTCTGTGGGATGGACATGCAGTACACTGTCCCTTTTACATGGCTTTTATGTCCCTTTGTTACAAGGTCCATTTTCACCAAACTTAAGAATTATTAAAATGTTTAGGCCATTCAACTCCCTCAGTACCTGATCCCCATACATTGAAACAACAAATGCCTAGCAGAACAAGGCTTTTTTTATAAGATGATTTATTTTATGTACATGAGTGTTTTGCCTGCACTTGTGTCTGTGACCACAAGTGTGCCTGGTGCCTGTGGAGGTCAGAAGAGGGCATGGGATCCCCTGGACCTGGAGGTGCAAACAGCTGTGAGCCCCCATGTGGGTGCTGGGAACTAAGCCCAGGCCCTCTGCAAGAACACGTGCTCTTCCCCACGGAGCCGGCTCCCAGCCCTTCCCTTTGTTTCTTTGAGGCAGGGTCTCGTGGGTCCCAGACTGGCCTCGAACTCCTCTCAAAGCATCACCCAAAAATCTAGTGAGCCCTTTACACCGTGGTCCTTCGGAAAGGACTAACACGGAAATGCCTGACTCTGGGGGTTACCCTTTCACCTGTTCCCACAAACTACCTGAGCCTGAAATTGGGCCACTCAGGCTCGGGTTGTTATGTGTTGGGGTTATCCCCACATCCCAAAGCACTCAGGAAAGTCTAAGAGCTTACGAGGGTTCCCTACATGAGGAGGCCTGCATGCTTCACCCAACTCTGCCTCCACAGCTAATCAAAAAACCAGACTTGCCAAGAAGCTGGAAGATAAAAGGACCAGTGGGTGACTAAACAGGGTGACTCTCTACTAAGATCTTAAAGGCAAGGAAGTGACCTTTAAACGGTATGGCACTTGTCGCCACAGATGGTGGGACAGGTGTGCATGGGCAGGCCATCTGTGTGCTACAGGAAGCTGCTGGTTGGTATGGCGGACACTTCCCACCAGGTGCCACGGGCAGAAAGAGCCCTAAGAACTGCTGCAGTGCATCTTCCCTGGGAGGGCAGCACAGTCCCGGGCCAAGGCGTTAACCAGGAGCACAGTGGGCAGAGGAAAACCTCCACGGACACACAGGTGTGCAAAAATGGCCAACTCTGGAGCTGGCCACTCAGGCACTAAACATTTTCACTCAGGCAAAAGGGAAATTATACTTAAAAGTAATGCCTTTATTATGGAATAATCCCTTTCCGACTGGTTGGTTGGTTTGCTTTGTTTTGTTGGGAGGAGACTTCTCTTATTTTTAGAATAATAAAAACTTTTGGGTTGGTTTTAATGACGTGGGCAAAAGGGGGTGACAGCCCTGCATGAACATACATTCTCTTTCTTTCTCTCTCTCCCTTTCTCCCCCTCCCTCCATGCCTCCTCTTCCCTCCCAATTTCAGTCCATGAAATCTGAAAATTTGGAACTGGTTAGTGGTAGAATTAAAAGCCCACTGACCCCTCTATAGCTCGCCCATGACCACGGGCTTCCCTGGTACCTGCCCCCTCGTGAACTGGCTCTGGAGGATGGCACAGACAGTGTCACTCCTAGGTAAGCACATGAGTCTGGTGTGAGGTAAAACCATCCCAGTAGAGAAACTCTAGCTGACTCCACATTTGAAAAACTCTGTGAAGATCAGTGGGCATCTATAGTCCAGCTCTTAGGGGTAGAGGGAAAAGTTCCAGGACAGCCTCAGCAATCTGTAGTCCAGCTCTTAGGGGTGGAGGGAAAAGTTCCAGGACAGCCTTAGCTGTCTGTAGTCCAGCTCTTAGGGGTGGAGGGAAAACTTCCAGGACAGTCTTAGCTGTCAGTAGTCTGCTCTTAGGGGTGGAGGGAAAAGTTCCAGGACAGCCTCAGCAGTCTGCAGGCCAGCACTTAGGGGTGGAGGGAAAAGTTCCAGGACAGCCTCAGCAGTCTGCAGGCCAGCTCTTAGGGGTGGAGGGAAAAGTTCCAGGACAGCCTCAGCAGTCTGTAGTCCAGCTCTTAGGGGTGGAGGGAAAAGTTTCAAGACAGCCTCAGCCGTCTGTAGTCCAGCTCTTAGGGGTGAAGGGAAAGTTCCAAGATAGCCTTAGCTGTCTCAAAGTGTTCGTCCCCCAACACAACTGGAAACCTGATATGGTGGTGCATGCCTACAGTCCCAGCAGTAAGGAGACTGAGGCAGGAGGATCACTAATTGGAGGCCAAGCTGGACTATAGACCCAAACCCAACACACACACTCACACGCACACACATACACACACAGATGCGCATACACAGACATACACACAAGCACGCACACATACAAGAGCACAAAGAGGAAAACAAACACTTGAATAGCTCTTATCCATCTGGAGCCATTAATAAAGGGAGAAATATTGATTATTAGTGTTTCTGAAATATATAAGAAAAAGTTTAGAAAGGTTGGCCAGTGATCCAAAAGCCTCTACAGACAAATATTTAAAAGGGCCCATCCAGTACATTGTTCTGACTTGATAGCACTAAATTAGCTCCAAACTGGGTGGTAACTAAGACAAACTGCCTATGGTGGGCATTACTGTGTGCGTCCCAAGAAGCCAGTGTCTAAACTAAAATTCCGTATGATTAGCACTTTCACTTCTGCCTATGATCCTTGACACGCTTGCTTGCACACAGTAGAGTATACACAGATGCCTCAGAAAGCACTTGTTTATAACACACACACTAAAAAACAACACTGGAAAGAACCACAACACTCAGTGGCTGACATAAATGCTCTGGAACACCAGGCAGCAGCCGGGAAGGATGACGTGGCCAGCAGGTACCAGCACAGAACTCTGATGGGCTCAGCACAGGCGAAACCACACCGCTACATATACAGCACATTAACATTTGCTTTACTAAAACGGCACACAAGGGGCTGCAGAGGTGGCTTCGCGGTTAGGTTCACTGGCTGTTCTTCCAGAGGTCCTGGGTTCAATTCCCAGCACACCCACATGGCAGTTCACACCTCTCTATAACTCAACCCAGACCCAGGGAAACTGTTGCCCTCTTCTTGCCTCCAAGGGCACCCCAAGCAAGTGATGCACAGAAAGACGTGCTGGCAAGACACTCATCTAATAAATAATTTAAAAATAAAGAGGCACACAAGAGCTGCAGATGTGACCCGGTGCATGGAGAACACATGTGATGTCGTGGGTTCAATCTCCATTTACACATACACATGTGATGTCGTGGGTTCAATCCCCATTTACACATACACAAAGCACACATGCGCTAGACACGGTGTTTCACGTCTGTTATACCAGCACTTGGAGCAACTTCAAGGCCAGGTCAAGACATACCAAGTTCCAGGACAGCCAAAGCTGCATACAGACCGTCTCTCAAAGAGCAAGAAACAAAACCAAACAACAACACCTCCTCCCACACACAAAAGGGGTGCAAAGAAAGAGTCAATTCTAATCACTGTGACCAAATGTGGTCTCTGAACAGTCACCCATGGAAACCTGCTAAAACATATGCATCTCCAGGCCTGACCTCTGACCTGTTGAGTCAGGCTCTGTGGGTGGAGTTCCATCTGTCCATCAGATGTCCCTCATGCGTGGAGAGGCCTGGTTCACACAGGCAGGCGAGGCAGCAGGACTATTTTCAACTATATTTATGCCCATCCCCCTTTTCAATGAGCAGTCTATGCATGGGTCCTATAAGTCTCTGCTTTGTGATGTGGAAGACGCCAGAGAGGGACAGGCAAATGGTTAGCTGTATCCGTGCTACATGTAAAGCTCACAGAGGGAAGAGGAAGGCTCCCCAGGGGCTGCTGAGCAATGGGGTCATGAACCACGCATCCAGAAAGGATTTCTCTCTTAACTCCCATCAGTTCAACTGGCCTCACTGGTGCCCTCCGCAGAGCACGCCTGTGACAAACAGCCAACTGTGATGGGAAGAAGGGCCCGCACCCTGGAGAGCGGTGTCCCAACAATGCAGGCCTTGTTTTGCTGTCCCGTGTGGTGAAGCGTTCACATTACAGGCAGCAGCAAGCAGCTGAGCTCCTAAACCCTGTGCCATCCTTGTGTTTGCTCCATCTGTCCAGTGGGCAGCAGGGTGAAGGGCACAAGGAATAAGCCTTCTAGAAACTGGACAAGGCACCTGTAGGTCCTGATATAGTGGGGTCACCACGGTGGAGCCTGGAACAACACACACACACA
>NC_022031.1:583846-600324 GCF_000317375.1 Microtus ochrogaster
CACACACACACACACACACACACACACACACTTCTCCACCCATTAACTTCACAGCCAAGTGTGTGGACGGAGAACCTTTACTGACATTTATCAAGGCAAAAATAAACTCTACAAGATTTACAGAAATCTAAAAATATGAGGTACATGATACTTAATATTTGCTCAAGAAATGGCCACAAAGGCAACCTATTAATTTTCCTACCATGCTATAAATTATGGTCTAAAGCATGGTTTAAAGCTGAGTGGCATTTTAAAAGAATTATTAATTTCCAGCAAGGTGTGCAAGCACATGCCTGTAATCCCAGCGTTTTGCAGGCAGTCAAGAGGGCTGGGAGCTTTAGGCCAGTCTGGGAAACAGCAAGATTCTTGTCTCCAAAAATAAAAACAAAACGGATTAAAAATGATCCAGTTCTAAAACTTTTTCCTGTGTGTATGTATGTGTACACTGTGTGGGTTTGAGTATGTGTGTTCCTGCACACCCTATGTAAATTGACCTTGCATGTCTTCCTTAATCTCTCTCTGTTTACTACGGCGAGGCCTCCCACCAATTACAGCTGGTGTGGTACTCACCACGGGGACTGACCCTCCCCCGCCTCCCAGTACTGGGACGACAGGAGACTAACCATGTCTGCCTGGCATCTGCACGGGTTCTGAGGAGCTGAATTTCAGTGTTCATGATTGGGCAGCAAGCACTTTATCCAGAGCGCCATCTTGCAGAACAATACACACCCGAGTGAACTCTCAGCCTTGAGTCAGTCTGCTTTACACTCACCGCGTAGCCACAGATAACCAGGCATGTCTGTCGCTGTTGTATGTGCTACTGTGCCAGGTTTATATGGCACTAGGGATCGAACTCGGGTCCTCATGCACGTTAGGAAAGCACCCTGCCAACGGAGCTGCATCCCAGCCCTGAAGGGTTTTAAGGTGAGAACCTAGCTGCTCTAACACAGCCGGGCACAGCGTTACTGCAGACACAGCAGACAAGGGCTTTGGCTGCTCTTGCTCTTCTTCTGGGGTTTGTTTGTTTGTTTTGGTTTCTGTGTAGCTCTGGCTGTCCTGAAACTCACTCAGTAGACCAGGCTGGCCTGGGACTCACAGAGATCCACCTGCTCCTGTGGCACACGCCTTCAACCCCAGCAGGCGGGAGTTTTAAAAGCCCATTTCTAGAACAACCTAGATGTCCTTCTCCGCTCTGATCAAGAACAAGCGGAAGGTCCGCTCTATGAGAACTCCTCAGATTTCACTAGGGAGAAAAACTGAACACATTTTCTCTTCTGAGTTTGGGAACATCAGTCAGTCACTCGGGGTCCACCCTGGTCTCCTCTTCAATGTGGGAGGTCATCACCATCCACAGGTGAACCCCTGCTTGAGGCTGCAGAAGACCCACAGAGAAACAGCTACGTATCATTCAACTTTCTGGGCCTTGATTCTTCACTGTGCAGAGAAAAATACATGTAATTCTTTTTTAACCTGAATGCAAACGCAGGTGTCGGCCAACTGACTGCTTCATATATCTAGGCCAGATCTGTGGCTGTATCCGTTTAAGAAGCTTAGGTTCTTTTCCCAGAGAAGAGGTGAAGAGCAATATAATTATAGCTTCTATAACAGGAATATCCAAAAATAAAAAAAAATAAAGGATCCACCACTGTGTGGCAGGAAGAACAGTAGATAAAAGATTATTCTTCATCTCCAAAGACTAGATGTAAAAACTCAAAAAAACACAGAAATGTCACACAAAAATGCTGGAAGACTTTGTTGTAGACCCAGCCCCTGTAGACCAGAACAAACTGAAATGGAGTCACTGGCCCTAAGCGCCACACAGTCAGACTGGACCCTAAAACCGGGCCCTCCTTGTTCTGCCTTTCAAGCCCCACTGTTCTGACTGCCCACTGGGAAGGCCTGACCAATCACTTCGTTTGCCTGAAATCCAAGTCAATTAGAGCCATGCGTTTGCTTTTACCTTGTCTTCTGAAAGGTTTAAGGCGCACTAAATGAGCTTTGTGTAATGTACCCATTCCCACAAAGCAGCAAAATAAAAACAGGACACCAGAAGTGACTTCCTTCCGCAGAGGCCTGTGCATCTCCAGACAGGTGGCTTTCTATATAAACAAAAACCCTGGATCTCTCTGTTACCCCAAGGTAGGGTACTGCAAGGCTGGGGTTTGGAGCTGCCTTCTGAAATGTGTCTGATTAGCATTCATTGTTTTAAGAGGGAAAAACAAACTAGCCTTTATCTTCCACATCAACCTGACACAAATTGGGAACTGGCAATTGAAGAGTTGCTTCTAGATGATGGATGTAAGGGAGCTCAGCCCACTGCGGGCGGTGCCATCCCTAGAGCAGGTGGATTTGGGTTGTGTAAAGACCCAGGCTAGCAAGCCATGAGGAGTACCCCTCCCTGATCTCTGCTTCAGTTCCTGCCTCCAGGTTCCTGCCTTGACTTCCCTCCAGGAAGGACATAACATGGAAATATAAAATGAAATAAGTTGCCAGGTGTGGTGGCGCACATCTTTAATCCCAACACTCGGGAGGCAGATGCAGAGGTGGATCTCTGTGAGTTTGAGGCCTGCCTTGTCTACATAGTTCCAGGACAGTCAGGACAATGTAGAGACCCTGCCTCAAAAAAATAAAGGAAAGGAGGGGGGGAGGAATGGTAGGAGAGAGAGAGGGAGGGAGGGAAGGAGAAAGGGAAGGGGAGAGAGAAAGGAAAAAAGAAAGTAAGAAAGAAGGAATGGAGGAAGAGAGGAGAGAAGGAGGGAGGAAAGAAGGGAGAGAGAGAAAGAGAACAAATAGATAAGTAATAAAAAAAGAAAGAAACCCTTTCTTCCCCAAGTTACCTTCAGTCAGTGTTTTACCACAGCAAGAGAAACCCTAACCAGGTCACTTTCCTTGTGGGGCTGTATCTCAGAAACAAGGAAATTCTTTCTCCTCTTTTCTTATCGAAGGAGAGCTGATCCAGGAAGGGCGAGAAGGGACTAGCAACTTGTTGTAGAGGAGCAGCCTGAAGGAGGCAGACCCACCCAAACATAACTGACAGGGTCACATGAACAGTGTTGACCAAGGCAAATATAGGAGGCTGTTGTAAGAACGGCCTTCCTCCTCAACACCTATCCTTCAAAAGAACGCTCACTACACAGAAGACCCTAAACTGCGCCTCTAGCTCCATCTCTGAGGTCCTCTTACAAGAATAAAAGGCAAGCACAAGCAGGTCCCGGGCTCCTTTGATCACAGGAAACCTGATTCTTGAAGGGTTGCCAAAGAAAGCAGCCAGTGGCTCAGGGAAAGGCCTGTGATTAAGAACCTGAACATTGACCCGCCAGGGTGTGTGCAGGGGAGGGAGGAGAATGCAGTGACTGAAGAAAATGACTTTATGAGAATATGCTTAAACTTCTGTTAGCACATCTGTCCCTTGACGGACGTTAACAGCCACACCGAGCATGGCTCTCGGACACCGAGAAACAAGGGTAGGCAAGGGTGTTTGAGTGTGCTGAGGTGTGAGGTGTCAGTCAGTAACGTAATGCTATGGTTTGAGGTTTTAAATGCCCGTCCCTAGCCAGTGACTCTATTTTAAGAGGCTGTGGAACCTGGAGGAGGTAGGACCAAGCTGGCAGAACTGGGTCGTTAGGCGCGGGTTACAGCCCAGCCCAGGGATCCTGCCTCACCTCTTCCTCAGGCTCAAAGCACATGAAGAAACTGCCCCTGCCATCATGGCTTCCCCGAAACTGTGAGCCGAACTCAACAAACAAACTTCCTTCACTTACATTGACTCCGCCAAGCATTTCGGCCACACTGACATAAAACTAAATAATGCACTTAATCTCTTCAACAAATGTGTATAAACTAACTTTTTAAAGTACAGTTTCTTTATACAATACATTATTTGTTATGCTTTATCTGTTCTACACTACAGTTACAGGTAACATATGTTTAAAATTAAAATAAAAGAGGAGAAAAATGACTTCATAGAGGCAGATGGATCAGGAGTTCAAGGCCAGCCAGGGCTATACAATCAATCTGATAATACTAATAATTATTAGTATTATCACTTTAGAACACAGAAATACAATGCTTGATCTGATTTTCTAACACCCACAAACTGAAGGAAGTCAGGGTCTCTCACAGCTTCTGGGCTCCTACCCCTGGGAGGTGATTATTACTATAGGACCGGCAGTAGGATCAGCAGAAGTTTGCTGCCTCCTAGGTAAAAATCCTCGCTGGGCACCTGTGCCCTCGCACACCCTCCTGCCCTCTCCTAGGCAGCAGAACTTCTCTCTCTAAAACAACAACAACAACAAGATTTGCTCTGCTGGAATCCACACATCTCACTGGTGGATACCTCGGCAATTCCAAGTCCGGGTTCCTTCCTTAAGGTTTGCTTACTGGACTGGGAGGTGACTCGGTCAGGAAAGGGCTTGCCTTGGCAGCAGGAGGATCTGAGCTTGATCCCCAGCACTGATGTGAAAAGCTGGGCTTGGTGGTACATATGGAGAATCCCATCGCTAGGGAGGAGACAAGAGGCAGATCCTGAGACTCGCTGGCTGCTGGCTGTGCAGCCCAGCCTCTCTGGTGAGCTCCAGGCCATTAAAAGACAGCTCAAAAACCAAGGTGGGCAGAGCCAAGGCAATGAAAGCTTAGGTTGTCCTCTGGCCTCCACATGTATGCATACATACTTGTGTGCACACGTGGACCAGCACACACATGCACACACATGTGCACGCACACACAAACACACATATTATTGCTGTTTTTAAGTGAACCAATTCTATTTTGACAGAACTCATTATGTAATGGTCTGCTCTGTCCCTTTAAGAGACAAGCCACGCCCACCCCCACACCCCACCCCCAGGTGAGCTGATCTTCAGTTTCCAGCCTAAGTCCCTTCTCTCCCCCAGAAGAGCCAGCTTCTGCCTAGCTCCATTCTCCCCACTTCTCCCCTCCCCCCACTCTCTCTGCTTTCCCCCCTTCTTTTACCCCCTCTCCCCTTCCCTTCCATAACCCACTAAATAAATATTCAACCTCACTCTGCATGGTGTGCCTATCCATGTCTCTGTCACTCACCGTCCACGTGACTTGCTACCCAGGGCCAGCCGCCTTCAGAGACCTGCAGCATGGTCTCATGGCATGCCCATCTGTCTGTGTCTCCTCGTGGGACTCACTGCCCCTCATGGCCCACTGCAGCCACTTGGGAACTGGTTGCTATCGGGGACCGCTGCCCACTGCCGCTGCTGCTTGGGGACCTGCAGCATTTCTGCCGCTGCAGTCACTTGGGATCCTGAGCATTTTAGTTAATCCATCACACATTAGACTAGGGGTTTCTATGTTGGCAACAGATGGGAAAACACTGCAGATTTACTTTGTGATGCTGGAGATTTCCTTAACCCTCTAAACTTTGAACTTGCTCAACAGTAAACAGGAAAAGACTCCACAGCAGGAGTCAGGACTGAGAAAGCGCTTGATAAAAGGTAGTATCCTCAGCAAATAAAAGTGCTGACCCACACAGTGCTGACCGAAAAGAATTAAAAACTTCAATTCCTCAAAAGCTCCAAAGTCCCAAACTGTCCCCTCTGCGTACAGTGTCCAATCCCCACCAACCACTGGGCGACAATACACGGGCCTGCAGCACTGCGAAGGCTTAGTGACATTGGTCTGAAAGCACAAGATCAGGGCCTGAGGCAGTAGTGGGCACGGGAAAATGGACACATAGAAACACTAAGAACAGATATATACTATTACTGCCCAAAGGAAAAGGGTGGTGGAGTGACCAAGTCCATCTTCTCCTAGGTGAAGAAAAGCATGAGGGTCAGAGGGAGGAGGGCCTGTTGTCCCCTGAGGGTCAGAGGGAGGAGGGCCTGTTGTCCCCTGAGGGCCAGCGTGAGTGGAGGAATCAACAGGACCAGCCTTGGCCTCTCCTGTCCTCTAGGCCAGGAAAGATTTCAACAGCTGGGGCCTAATGGTAGGTAGCATCCACAGTGGATGTGGCAATCCCACAGGCGCCACAGCCTAGGAGGGACCAGATTCCACTCATAGCTGACTCAGAGTTCCTGCAATGCCACTAGGAAGGAGAAATCTAAACTTTATTGTATAACTTCTAATCAGTGTTTTTGGTTTGGGGTTTTGGGTTTTTTGGGTTTTGTTTTTTAATTATGATACCCTTAAGTCAGAAAAAGAAAGGAGCCAAGCCTTGGTCCCTTGTTTCTCTATTGGCCCAGAGTATGATCATTTTTAAATTCCAAACTAATAGTATGAAATGATTCTTCTATATTTAGAAACATCGCATGTCTATGTGCAAATAAAGTAGCCTTGAACTAGCAAGGAAATTAATAATATATGAGCGAAGTGAACAAAATAGATTTCTGGGGAATTTTTGTCTTATTATTCCTGCAAAAAGAAACAATAATACTTCACATAAGGCATATTATTAAATGGATGCATGAAATCCCTCTTGCGAGTGGAGAAGGTGGAGAAATGGGGGTGGCTGGGAAGAGAGAGCAGACAGGGACGTGTGACCTGCGTGTGACCTGGGGCCGCGAGAAAACACAGCTATCTAGAATCTCTGAGAAGCTGAAGTTGGCTGTCTTCCCATCTCAATCCATCATCTTACAGCAAGCTTGTGAGAAGACTATAACCCACGGCTGCTTAACCCAGAGAAATCTGTCAGGCTGTCCTCACTCTGAAGGAAAATGTTCAATCTTATTAAACCCCTGAAGCAACGGGCAGGACAATCCACCTGAGGCCATTGGGGCATGGAGGCTTCCCGGGGAGAGCAATGACCTGAAGAAAGGAACTGCCTGACTCCGACATCAGGAAGCTGAATGAAGGCAGTTTTCTGAGCCAGAGTATTGGACAAATCTAGACTTGGCACCGGCAATCCTGTCACATGCACACAACTTCTCTCAGACTCAGCCTCAGAAACCACCAGCTAAATCTGCAAAGTCACGACGTGGCCAATTTTGCTTAAATGCCACCACCAAGTTAAATTGCTTCTCTGGTGACAAGACCACCCAGGGGATGGATAATACTTTCCTGAGACCAATATTTAATAAGTGCCTCTCCTCTGCAATGCTCTCACACATAAAAATGAATTACTGCTTATAGACTAGGGCTGCCTGAAGGTCAAACTCTATAATATCACCATGAAAACGCACTTTGCATGAAAAGCCATCTTAACTAAAATCGGGCCCCTGCCACATAGCAAATCTGGTTATTCCCCTTTGTACCCGATTTCTACTCATTTTACAAACACCTGCAAAGGCCAGACTTCTCTCATCCTCTCCACTCAATGCAGGACAACAAGGCACTACCACTTAATCCAAAATTCTGTTCAAACACCCCTGGACTCTTCCAAAGAGAGCATCCCTTTTCAGCTGCCTCCCTTCCCCATCCCCACACGCTCCGCCTCTTTCTACCTCCCGTTCTCCTCAGCCTTGTTCTCCTGGGAATCTCCCCTCACTGTCTCCCACAAGCACTCATCACTGGGGCTTCACCTCACCCCTACCTGCATCTCCACAGATTTCGGAAGCCTACCTATCTCTTAACTCACACCTGGAAGGGTCACAGCCCGGCCTCCTCCTCTCTTGAGTTTCTCCATGGTCGTCATACAAAGTTTAGGTACCCTCAACTTAGACACTCAGCCACCTTTCTCTTAGGAACGCCTCACCTGTGAACACATCCACACAGACATCACATAAAGACGTGGTGGTTTTAAAACAAACGCACACACTCACTGACACTCTTCCCCGCCAGAAATGACGTCTGTCTACTTTCTCTCTCCTTGAGCCCAGGCTGGACTTGGCAACACAGTTCTAACTACTGGAATGAGGTGAAAATGACAACGTGTGACTTACAAAGCAAGACTATAAAAAGCCATACAGCTTGTGCCTGCCCCTCCAAGGACTCCTTCCGAGAAGCGCTGAGTAAGTACGTCCGACACGTAGGCACCCCAGGGCCACATGTAGATGTAGAAACATGGCCAACAAACAGGTATCCAAGGAACCCAGCGTTGGAGTCTTCTAACATGGCCCCGCCCCCACCTGAGAGGCGGGGCTCGAGATGAACCTAACCCCAGTCTCTCCCGCGCCCTACTCTGAACACAGCTGATGCAGTGGACCTATGGCCATCCCGTTAGTGCCTCAGCTAGGTTTGCGGGAGAGTGGGCCTCACAGCCTGGGCAATGGGAACACGAACTGCTCTCAATCCTGAAGTCTAGTCCTTCTGTGTTGACTACCAAAGCTTTTCCACATCCAGTATGAACTGCTCTTCTCTTCTCAGATTCTCACCTTAGTCTCTAGACATCTGATTTACTGTCCTGTAGGCCTCCTAGGAACCCAACACACCCACACTCCGCAGCCTTCTCAACTCTGGCCTGGACCACAGAGACTCACCACCCTATCTGGCTTTCACACGGTCTTTCTTAACCCCAATTCCTAACCCTCAGTCACAAGGCCCTTCATGCTCCCCAGGGCCAACGCACCTGCAGGCAAGGCCATTTCTGGGGCTTCCAAACTCTGTCTTTGTGTTCTGAGTCTTCCCCACGAACGCTCTTCCTCCCTCTCTCTCGCACCACTCACCCCTACCATACCTGGTCTTCACCAGCTCAAGCCGTTCACACAGCAGAGTGGCTTCAATGACACTGATTTCTCACAGCTCCTGACTGAGGTCCAAAACGGAGGTGGCAGCAGACGGAGAGCCCAGTGGAAGCTGTTATTTCTGGTTCACAGACTGTTTTTGCTGCATCTTCATGTGGTAGACAGAGAGATCATCTCTGTCCTGTCTCTCCCCTCAAAAAGCACTAACTGGGCTGTGGGGATGCCTCAAACAGTACTTGTGTGCAAGCATTGTACCGAGTTCAATACTCAGAACCCATGGTTGGGGTGGGGGAGTTGCTGTTAAAAATAAACAGCCAAGGTAGCTTGTGTTTGTAATCCCAGCTGGGGAGGCGACAGACCACTGGGGCTCCTTGGCAGTCACCCGAGCCTATCTGGAGAATTCATGCCAATTAAAGACATTGTCTCAAAAAAACCAACATTGATCTCCAACCTACACACACACACACACACACACACACACACACACACACGGGGGAGGGGGGAGAGAGAGAGAGAGAGAGAGAGAGAGAGAGGCATTAGCCCTATTCATGAGTCCAACCTTCACGGCTAAATGACCTCCCGAAGTCCTCCCCTCCAAATGCCACCACACACTGGGGCACCAACACGTGAACGGAGACTATGCGAACGTCCAGGCCCGCGCACTCTGCAAGTCCAGGTTCGGAGAATGAAGTTGCTGGCTTCCTCCCTGGCAGGTAGGTGGTTTTCCCATCATCCACTTCCCTTGCCTGTCAGTCCAGACTGCCCCTGTGGTGTGGAATGTCCTTCTGTCTATGTGCTGCTTTTATTGGTTAATGAATAAATCTGTTTCAGCTAGTGGCTTAGCAGAATAGGGCAAGGCGGGAGTCCCAAGCAGACAGAGGAGATGGCCGCCTACACCCGAGCCTGCGGGTCGTCACCACATGGAAGTGTCTCTAAATCAAAAACATTTGATCTGCACTGGGAGCCACTGAGTTCAAGTTCTCCACAGTCACCTAACTTGCCGCTTCGGGATCAGGAACACCTGTAGCTACTCAGATGTTCACCTAATTTCACAAGCACTTGGGGCATTCTCAGTGTCAGAGAGGTGAGCTGACTTATCCAAAGTCTCAGAACCAGAAAAGGTCACGGGAAATCTGGAACCCAGATGTGACTTCATACCCAGCATGTTTTCCTCTCAACACTTAAAATTAACTCTGAAGCGAGAGGACAGACAGACATACAGGCCACCTTCTACACTCTACAGTAGCTATGCTACTGCCCTTCAAGGGAAAAGGGAACTGGGTGACTTCTAAATGATGTTAAGTTGGACAATGACATGTACGTCTTAGCCTGACACCACAGATCAGAAGCCCAGACCGGTCTGTGCCAAGCACTGTGCTCTGCAGAACTCATTCGATAAAGCAGCATCACCACTAACGCCTGCCCCCAGGGCTTGTCACCAGTCTAAAAAATTAAAAATAAACAAAGTTTTAAAAAAGGAACCTCAATGCATTTAGTATGAAGCCCAGCACAAAGAAAACACTCCAGAACACTCCAGAAATGTCGTCACACTAAAAAGACTCCAAACAACCCACAAATGGGAGGCAGGCCTGAGACTTCATTCCTCTGCATCTTCAGATTCCAATTTCATTTTAATTAACCGTGAGGAAAATATTTCTAGAGAGTGTGCTGTGTCCTGCTCAGCAATCATGAAAACAAAACAAAACTGGTTTTTGATTCAATGTCACTTTCTTAGAAACCATAAGTTTAGGGAGAGCAGTGGTTTTGTGGGCTCTCCACAGTCAGCAGAGTAAATCTGGTGAAGCTGTGACCGCTGCCTATACCCTCACAAGCAGAAGAAAACGGCAGTAGTGCTGAGAGACCCAGAGACAGCAAGCAGCGGAACTCTCGTGGGCATCACACCTGGGGTTCTGATGCAAATCGCTGTGAGTTGTGGGTTTGTTCTCCTCGGTTCTCAGAGCTCAGGAAAAACCATGCTCTGGAAATAGTAAGCTAGACATGACAGCTCACACCTGTGACCCCAGCACTTAGAGGAGTGAGCCTGAGGACTACAGCGGGTTCTAGACCAGCCTGGGGTCTCAAAACAACAGACAAACGTCCCAGACAGAAGCACTCTCTAAGGTTCATTGTTACAACTGTTCCATATTATTAGTGTATTTATAAATCAAACACTACCAAAACAACATACAAAATGCTAGCTAAATGTCTGGGCATCTACTAGGAGGATGATGTAGTGGTTTGGATGAAAATGGCCCCATAGCCAGGCGATGGTGGCACATGCCTTTAATCCCAGTATTTGGGAGGAAGAGGCAGGTGGATCTCTGTGAGTTTGAAGCCAACTACAAGAGCAAGTTCTAGGACAGGCTTCAAAGATGCAGAGAAACCCTATCTCTGATGGAGGAAGGTCATTGGTTAAAAAAAAATAAACTGCTTGGCTGGCCCTCATAGATTAAAACATAGGTGGGAGGAGTAAACAGAACAGAATGCTGGGAGGAAGAGGAAGTGAGCTCAGACTGACAGCTCTGCTCTCTGGAGCAGAGACGCCTCAGAGAGACGCCATGCTCCCGGCTCCTGAGCAGACGCGGGGATAGCTCTGCTCTCTGAGGCACAAGCGATGAAGCTCCGACTCAGGATGGACGTAGGCTAGAATCTCCCCGGTAAAACCGGTGCTCACAGATTATTAGAGATGGGTTGATCGGGGATATGAGAATTAGCCAGTAAGGGCTAGAGCTAAAGGGCCAAGCAGTGTTTAAATTAATATAATCTGTGTGTTGTTATTTCGGGGCATAAGCTAGCAGGCGGCCGGGGACGCAGCCCCACCGCGCCAATTACTACATATCTCGAAAAGAAGAAAATAAAGAAAAAAGAAAAAGAAAAGAAAATGCTCCCCATAGGTTCACAAGGAGAGGCACTATTAGGAGGCGTGGCCTCATCGAAGTAGGTGTGGCTTCGTTAGAGAAGAGTGTCCTTGGGGGTGGACTTTGAGGTCTCAGAAGCTCAAGCCAGGTTTGGTCACCTCCTGCTGCCTGTGGAGCCAGATGTAGAACTCTCTCGGCTCCCTCTCTAGCACCATGTTTACCTGCCTGCCACCATGCTTCCTGCCACAGCGATAATGGACTAAACCTCTGAACTCTAAGTCAGCCCCAACTAAATGTTTTCCCTTTACAAGAGTAGGTGTGGCCACGGTGTCTCCTGGCAGCAATAAAATTCCAACTAGGACAGATGGCTTTAGACTATCCTCCACAGCAGGCAGGACAATACACTCGACACACCCTGTGTCCAAGCAGCGGCAAAGCGGGCATGCCTTTGATAAATGCTCCACAAGGGCAAAGTGTTTTCCTTTTTCCTGGTCAGGAGAAACAGGCCCTATGTCCTTCACACACATTCAAAGAAGCTATTCTAGAACCAATGAGGGGCCGGGGTGTGGCTCAGTGGCTGTTGCCCAGCACTGGAGGCTCTGGATTTGGTCTCCAGCACTACGGAAATCAAGTTCAGTGCCATGCACCTATAATCCTAGTACCTGAAAAGGGGAGGCAGGAGGATCAGAAGTCCAAGGTCATCTACATCCAGGTCCAGAACAGCCTAAGATGTAAATAAAAAAATAAGTAAACAAACAAACAGTACCAAGACCTCCCATGTATCTTAGGCTGAGAAGACATGAGTAACACTGAAATATCAAAGAACTTGGTTTATTAAAGCAATGACATGGCACCATGCCCAATACCCTCTGCTGAATAAAAACTTAACCAGCGCTGTCTACTTTATGCACACATAGCACTTTTTACAAACACTGCAGAAGGAAAGCGCCCATCTCTTCTATTTACAAAGCACATTTCCTGTGGTTTATAGAAAGCTAGGAGCATATTAGGACATATATCCCTGCCTCCTGGCTGAGCCAGTCTCTCTCCCTGATTCTTAGCCTTTACTGTCGACTCCGTTCACACTAGCGGTCTCTCCACTCAGCAAGTGTGTGATGTGGCTCACACTTGTGAACTGCCTCTGGCAAACACCCAGGATGAGTATGGAGAGGTGATCCAGGGAGATCTCCTTTCCAGCTGAGGTCAGACTCTAGCAGGCTGGATAAACCACTTCTTTCTTTTTCTCGCCCTACTGACTGGGCCATACTTTCCATGCTCGTCCACACTGGCTCCAACAACCTCAGGATGCAGCAGGGAACTCATGAGCCATTGAGTTCCCAATCTTTTATATGCAACTTTAAAAATTGAATGTGCATTTGTCTGCAACATGAAGCAGTGTTTGTGAGCTAAGGTATAGCTCACAAACGAACAGTTAAACCCACTGTTTTAGTACTGATTATGAAAGCATTTGAAGCCAGAAGCCAGACTCTAAGAAAGAAGTATCAAAGGCCACTTGGAGGAATACAAAATGCCTAAAATGTCACCTAAAGGCATTTGCTCTTAATACTAAGTCTCCTTAGTTAAGTTGGCAACTTCTCTTACAGCATTATTTATAATAACAAAAATAACAGACAATGAAGAGTAGAGACATCAGTGTCAACATACCAATGACAGTGTTACCAATAATTCCTGGGAGTCTCTTCACGGTCATCACATGTCACCAAGGAAATCAGGGTCACTTCTTGGGGTTCTTACTCTCATTAATAGAAGAATTTAAGACGGCTCTCTTACTGGAGTTTCCAAGAAAACCCCATGGCAGAGAAGCGATAGATCTCAGCAGCTGTCCATGAAGGAAGATGAAGCAAAGAGAGAAAGCAAACTATGATGTTTTGGTTAAGCCATGATGTTCTGGTTAAGCCACGATGTTCTGGTTAAGCCACGATGTTCTGGTTAAGCCATGATGTTCTGGTTAAGCCACAATGTTCTGGTTAAGCCACAATTTTCTGGTTAAGCCACAATGTTCTGGTTAAGCCATCATGGCCATCAGCCACATTGGCAAAGGAGCAACCAAATGAAGGTAGGGAGCATTAAAGAAAGAGTAAAAAGTCCCAAAGTAACATTAATATATATAATATAAGGTTACTTTGGCTAGAACATTTATATATTCCAGTGCGCCAAAGAATGAGGGAGAAGAGGAGGAAGGCAGAAGTTATGACCTTCTGTGCCAGGACTCAGGAAGCAGACAGACCCCAGGGAACAGTGGATGGGACCAGGGGCAAAGGCAGAAAAGCCTGGAATTGGGAAAGGAAAAGCACATCATCTCATTAAGGGGTAAGTAGTCCTCCTACCTCTTTGATAGCTTAAGGTGAAACTACCTCAGCGAGGAATGGTTCCTTGGCCAGATGCTAGATCAACCCAACTGGGTTAACTCTTAGAGGAGAAGACAATGGCACACAGCCACCTGACGGAGGACTCCATTTCTACCCATACCACAGTGAAGTATAAAACCATCATTCTTTTTAAACTGTGGTAAATTTCCTATAATCTAATAGCATCCAAAACAAATTATACACATGGTATGATTCTGACAAACATTATTGAAGGTAATCAATTTCAAGACACACACAGACTAAGCTGTTGTATGCGACAGCATGCCTGTAATCCTAGTACTCAACAGGACCATGAGATCAAGACCATCCTGAGCTGCACGGTAAGAGAGACAGGGAAAGAGATGGGGGGGGGGGGGGAGAAGGGGAAGGGAAAAAGGCAAGGAAAGGGAATGAGGCGAAAGCAAACCAGTTTCTACAGTCAAGGTAGATAAACAGGATAAACTGGTGGCATTTCTTTTCAGTTCACTGCGAGGTTAACTGAAATTTCATTTGGAAATAAAATCTGGCAGGAATGGTAAAGAAGAAACTCAGACAGCACGGGAAAGGAAAGGAAACATCAGTGAAGGAGATGCGCCTCCCACAGCCTGTGTACATCCTGTGAAGTCAGCTGCTGTCAGTGAGCATGCAAATCAAGGAGGAAAAAAGAGGCAAGAGTTCAGTGTCTGCTACAGGGGTGTTTGGAATAGGTGGGGAAACCCCCCCAGGCAAGCAATGGTGTTGGGTGCCTGGGCAGCGAATTGTATAGGGGGAGGTTGAGGTGCTGAAATTCTAACCTCATGCTTCTGATTAAAATAAACTCCAGATGGAAGACTGAAATGTAAAAAAATAAAACCATCAAAACATAAAGTCCAAGTGAAGAAGGCATTTCTAGGAATGATTCATAAGCTAGAAGCTATAAATAAAAAGATAATTGCTTGGGAATTTTTGCTTGGGAAAAACAATCACCATGAAGTCAAAGAAGGGACTGCAAGCTAGGAAGAGCAAACACCACCCCATCTCGTGGATGGAGGTCGCACCTGGCAAAACAAGACAGGGAAACGCGGACAGTACCATGGAGAAATTGGCAATGACAACAGTTTAACGCTTTACCGAAACTGAAATATAAATGTCGAGCACATCCAAACACGTGGATACACGTTCCTGTCAGAAAAAGGTGCAGAGGTTCACGTCTGAAGCTGCAGCAGCAAGCCTACCACAAATGAGGCCAATACAGGCTACTTGGTGAGGCCCTGTCTCCAAATAAAGGAGAAGAATAGGGAGGGGGATAGAGGTGCGGTGGTAAGGGGGGAGGGGATGAGTCATCGTTCTTTTGTGAGATAAGCAAAGCTGGAAATGTGCAAGAATACCGACCACATGGTGTGGGGAAGCAGACGTTCACACATGCCAGTGGGATAACTGGCACTTCCCATGGAGCAGGACTTGGCACAATCAAAAGTGAACAGTCACACTCTTCTAAGAATTCTTCCCACAGGCATGATGCACACAACGTGTATTTGCTGCAGGAGGAAAATCCCAGCTCAGGACACGGCACGCCAAGACAGGCTTCCTCTGTTCTACTGCTGTGAAGAGACACCATGACCAAGGCAACTTATAAAGTAAGGACGCCGGCTGGCAGGCGTGGCACATGAGCAGCGGATCCTGATCCACGTGCAAGAGCAAGAGTGGGGGAGAAGGGGCATGGAGGGCGGGGGCGAGAGGGAGAGAAAGGAGGAGAAAGGGGGAGAGGGGGAAGAGAGGGAGGATGAGGGAGAGACTGGGCCTGGCACAGGGCTTTTGAAACCTCAAAGCCCACTCCAGTGTCAGACCTCCTCCCACGAGGCCACACCCTCACAAAGGCCACACCTCCTCCCACGAGGCCACACCCTCCCAACGGCCACACCTCCTCCCACGAGGCCACACCCTCCCAAAGGCCACACCTCCTCCCACAAGGCCACACCTCCTAAACCCCCTCCCCAACAGTATAGGGACTAGGTATTCAATACACGCGCCTATATTTGAATGAGATTTGAATCATTCTCATTCAAACCAACTTACTGATTGCTCTGTGCTAAACAAACTGAGCAGCAGTTGGTGCAGGAAGGCATTCTGGCCCCATCTTTTCATCCTCAAATGAGATAATGCTCCCATGAAAGCCCTCTCCATACCAGAGGCAAAGAAACAGAGGTAAGGAAGGGAAGTCCAAATGCTAACAAACCTTGTTAGGCCTGGTCATACCACAAGCCTTTAACCCCAGCACTTAGAAGACAAATGCAGGAGGATCTCCATGAGTTCAAGGACAACCTGGTCTACATAAAGAGAAATTTTTCCATACATGACATTTAAATGCCTATTAATGAGAAACAAGCTAAATATTGCCTATCTTTGGCATAAAATAATATATGTATAAACAGGCATGTCCAAATGGCCTTAAAAATAAAACTATGGCGAGGCTTGGTGGTATTTGGGAGGCAGAGGCAAGAGGACGAGGAGTTTAAGGTCAGCCTAGAACTGGAAGAGACGTCTTTAAAAACAAACAAATAGCTAAGGAAACGGCTTAATTGGCAAAAGTGCTGTTCTCCATGAGGAACTGAGTTCAAAACCCCAGTCCATACTGGATGGCAGAATGCTTGTTCTCCATGAGGAACTGAGTTCAAAACCCCAGTCCA
>NC_022031.1:602134-608810 GCF_000317375.1 Microtus ochrogaster
GTATCCCTGACAGGAACACCATGCTCAGGAGATGGGCTACGGCTGTCACAGGATCCCTGACAGAATCACCATGCTCAGGAGATGGGCTACGGCTGCCACCCTATCACAGTGCTCAGGCTCTTACTGACATAAGGGAGTCCTTGCATATAAATATTTATTCGGTAAAGGAGACAGGAGGGCTTTGTTGTCACACAGGCATGCTCCAGTAAGCAAGTGGCACAGCGGTGCAGCGTAGGAAACACCATCCACGGTAAGTTCCCTGCCCAGCTAACGCCTGAGCATGCTTGGAGAGCAGTATGCAGAGAAGGTATTTTTGAGATCCCTTGCAATAGAAAGAAAGCATGGTACCCAACATCTAATCAAAAAGTAGAAAAATAACCTGGGCATAGACTACAAAGTATCAAAAAACATGACAGAAATTTGTTTATTTTAACTTAAGGTCTGTTAAGGGGATTAGTAGCAGCCAGATGGTGGTGGCACAGTCTTTTAATTCCAGCATTTGGGCAGCAGAGGCAGGCTGATCTCTGTGAGTTCGAGGCCAGCTTGGTCTACAAGAGCTAGTTCCAGGACAGACCCCAAAGCTACAGAGAAACCCTGTCTTGAACAAAACAACAACAACAAAAAAAAGATCAGTAGCAAAATATACGGCACTAGCATCATACAAGGAAATGTAAGGCCTTCTCAAGAGAATTCATGTAAGACAAGAAGGGGACATTTAACCTAAGTCCTTTAGTCCCAGCACTCGGGAGGTGGAGGCAGGTGGATCTCTAGGAGTTCAAGGCCAGTCTGGTCTACACAGCAAGTTCCAAGACAGCCAGGGCAGCTACACGAGAAACTCTGACTCAAACAAAACAAAACAAAGAAGAAAGGAAAGTTTTAGGAATATTTTCTAACTGCAAGCTCTCTGGTGAAACAAAATAAGCACAATCAAGCCAAGTCAGACCAGATTAAAAGATGTCCAGATTTAATTAGACACCTGCACTCCCAGGTGGCCCTGAGGGGAATGAGAACTCGTCAACTGTGACCACCAGAGAGAAAAAGGGAGGGAAAACCACGCGAGTAGTTTAAATAACCCTAACCCATGGGAGTGGTCTTGAACTTTCCTGGGGAGGGGGATCAAGGTTCGAGGGGTACAGGGGAAGGGCCTCCAAAGATGGAGGCCGGCAGAGGCTGGGATTTACAGAAAAAAAGGAAGGGGAAGAAAGAAAAAGTAAGTCCAAAGAGTTTATGATTTAGATTGAAATACTCTGGGGACGAAAAATAATGACCTTACAATTAAATAAGGACATAATCACAGTTTGTCACACTGCATCCCAGCCAACACTGGGATGCTGGTGCGCACCAGATTTGAATCCACACATCTCACTGGCCAGCCCTTCGCGAGAAGCCAGGCAGCGCGAGCACACTCCTTCAGGGCAACCCACCAGCACTGCCAGGTAAGGTTATCTGGCCTGCTCAACACAGCCTTATCACAGAGAAAAGGAAGTAGGAAAGAAAAAAAAAAAGGAGCAGGAAACAAAGAGACGGAAAAGGGAACTAGGGAGACAGAGGGTAGCAGCTGGAAGCAGCCACACAGGCACTTCAATCCAAAGCATCAACAAGCCCTGCTGAGTACTTACATTCCCTGGGGTCTGGCTGAAGGCAGGCGGCCCGTCACAAAGGTTTAGGGAAATTCCTAGCAAGAATAAGGCAGCTGCCCTTCCCCCCCCACACACACACACACTCTCCAAAGGGGCAGGGTGTCCAGCTGAAAACTATGACAGCAAGACAAGTGACTATGTCACACACAGGAAACACTTGAACACTATGATGACTCTCCTTACAACTCCTAGAATTAGGAACTTAAAAATCCCATAAACCACACAGTGCCTGAGGCAGTTGTTGGACGAAAACACGCAGTCCATTGCGAGTCGCGCCCAGACACCTAAACCAAACAGCACTTTGGCGCACTTCAAAGTAACAAGCTGTTACTGAAAAATATCAGCATGTTAAACGTGGCAGTGCAAAAACACATACACAGACACGCACGGAACACACAAACCAATCACATACACACATATGTATTACTCAGACAGTCTGCATGAAAAGTCAGATGAAATAATACTGGTTTATAAAGGTTTATAAAGACAAACTTTCTAACTCTTTGACCCACAAAGGTCAAGTTACTTAGTTAATTCAGTCAACCACACAGGCTCAAAGAGGAAACACAACCCCTCAAAACCAAAAATCTAGACAGTGTGTGTGCATGTGTAAAGTACATGAGTAACAAACTCATGAGCATATAACATATTGTATGTCAGGTTTATAAGTGCACACAGTGTGAACTTATAATGAAGGGTTACTAGGGTTAAAATTCTACCTTACAAATTAATCGCAAATAGAAAACAGTACAAGTAAAATATGGTTTTATTTATATTTTTAATAACTCATTATGCTTGAAACTCATACCAAAGACAAACACCGACGGCAAGTAAGCAGAAAATGAAGTGTCCTACCGGGGCACACAATAGGAACGATTCCTAAACCCACTTCGTAAACACTGGATATTTTCTTTAGCATTTGTAAACCGTCACCCATACCAGTTTCACAGCAGCGCTCTTCATTGTAGTCAATATTTCAATCGAAACCCACAACCTACTCTGGCCACATCCCCATTATGATTCTATTCTTGGCGATCTCACTTGAGTTGCTGTCTTAGGAATAAAATAGAAAGCCGCGGTGCACGGGATCTCTAAGATTCACCTGGCCACTAAGATCCAGACCATGAACGAACGCTCCCTTCCCCCAACCAAGCAGAAAGGCAGCACTCTACAGTTTCGGGACTCCTAGTAAGACGAATATCTACATCCAAACACTGTGGCCATTGGCTCAAAGACCACCAAGAATCCTAACTGGCAGGTAGGAAGACGTCTCAAGTCACGGTCCCACCTGAACCCCATCACTTCCAGGATCTGGCGGTGACCCTGAGGCCAGCGCGCTGCCTGAGTGGTCCTCCCAGCACCTCCGCCGGTTCTCGCTCCCCTTCTCCTCCCCAGTACACTCGCACGCGACTGCGCACACCCGCTCGAGCACGCCGGAGCACACTCGCTCACACTCACGCTCCAGCGAAGAGGCCCCTTTGCCCGCTCCGCGCTCGTGAGTGGCTCCCAGGCTCGGCCACCGAAGCGTGTCGGGTCGGGGTCGCCCAGACGCCGCTCCGAGGCTCCGCGCGGTCGCCGGGAGCCTGCCACCGCCTACCTTGCTCGCCGCGGTCCATGTCTGTGCCACCTCGCTCCCGGCGCTCCGCCCGCCGCGCTCCTCCGCGCCGCTCCGCGCTCCGCCCGCGGCCGCCGCGCAGTCCCCACCCCGGGCGTTGGCGCCGCCCTCCCGGGAGCCGGTCCCGGGCGTCACCGACCACCTGACCGCGACCTGTGCGCTCCGCCACGTCGGCGCGGGCGGCGGCGCCGGGCAGGAGTCCTGAAGGTCGGGAAAGGCCAGGGAGGGGCTGAAAAGGGAAGGAAAGGGGACTCCGAGGCTGGGCAAACAGCTGCGAGTCGGTGGCGTTTGCTCTTCGCTCGCAAGTTTGCGACGCCGAAAGTTTCCTCCCAGGCTTCTGGCCTCGCGACTGCCCCTTTCTCGGCCCCTGTGCACCTGCTCGAACGGAAAACACTGTTTGCAAGGTGGAACGAGTCATTTGGGTGACTTAGTGTTCTTGAACCATAGCCATACTTGATTCAGAGTAAATTCTTATTACTGTTGAAGTGTTTATGCGTGTGTGTATGTATGTATATGTATATATCAACATTAAGGTAAATTTGGCATGGAAGGAAATACTATAATATGAAAAAGAATTCGAACTACATACGTCTGGGAGTGTAGCTTAGTGTTAAAAGTGTAGACGTAGCATGTTCGAAGATGATACATTTGAGACTAGCATGGAATATAACAAGATGCAAGACCCTGTCTCAGATTTTAAAAAGAACGCTTGCCTTATCCCTTCATCTCTTGAAGAGTTTACATACTCATTCATGTATGGAAATGTTCTCGTTTTTCTTCCTGTTTGGGAACCCGCGTGTCGCACCGCTGAAATTCTGCCTAGGCAGGACCTTGTAGCTGGAGATAGCTCTCCAGGAATAAGCAAGGTTGGCCTAGTTGGGGCTCTGTGTGTCAACTTGACACAAGCTAGTGTCATCTGACAGGAAGGAACCTCAGCTGAAAAAATGCTTCCTTGAGATACAGCTGTGAGGCCTTTTCTCATTTAGTGACCAATGGGGAAGGCCCTGCCCATGTTGGGTGGTGCCATCCCTGGGCTGCTGGCCCTCCGTTCCCTAAAGTTAGATAAGCAAGTCATAGAAAGCAAGGCAATAAGCAGCTGCTCTCCATGGCCTCTGTCTCAGCTACTGCTTCTGGGATCCTGCCGTTTGAGTTCCTATTCTGTCTTGCTTCAGTGATGAACAACAATGCTCCAGTGAAAGACAAATACCCCCCCCCCAACTTGCTTTTTGGTTACGGTGTTGCACAGCAATAGAAATCCTAACTAAGACAGGCTCCAAGAAACTATTTAAAGAAAAGGACAGAGATCCCTTCTTGGCTGCATGTAAAAGAATAATTTCAGCACTAGGGAAGAAGAAGGAGGACTACAAATTTGGAGTCAACCTGGGCTACCAAGGGCAGAGAGAGAGAGAGAGAGAGAGAGAGAGAGAGAGAGAGAGAGAGAGAGCACATTTTCCACTTTACTTTCAGGAGCAATGAGGACAGTGTAACTAGAAGGAAGGAAGCCAAGGATGGCTGGCAGAGACAAAGGCAGAATGGTTCTGGTCATGTAGACCTGAATTCTACCAAAGAAAGATCAATGCCTGCTTTGTAAAATCATTATTATTTTGGCTCCTGTTACATGGCTCAAGTGCAACCCTGATACACCAGGGCATTTTGCAACCTAATCTGTTAAGCCTGGCATGGTGGTGCCACACTGATAGTCCTGGTAGCTGGGAAATGGAGGCAGTAAGATTAGGAGGTCGTGCTCACATTTGGATACATAAAAACTTAGACGTCAGCCTGAGCTCCAAGAGACCCTGTCTCAAGAGCAGAGACAAGGAGCGGGAGAGGCTGCTTAGCTGGGGGAGCTTCCCTAGCACGCGTGAAGCCCCGGGGTTATAGCTGTGTACCACATCAGGCTTACTGTGTGACCTAGGCTGGCCTCAAATATATTATCTCCCAAAGTAGGGACATGCGACACAGTAGCCAGGTAGATTGTTTTATAAACTAATCCATTGCTGAAATCTCTACAAGAAACAGTAGATTTTTTTTTCAAAATCTTCACTGAATGACTTAAAGACTAGGGACTTCCAGTATGGATGGCTGACTTAGATAGGGTGGGTTTGGCAGGCACAGTTCCCTGCCACTAAATGAATAAATAAACAAACAAAAAACATTATGTACGTGAAAATTTAGTACTCTGCCCTCATCATGCATACCTCCCCAACCTGAAAGCCATCAGAGATCATACAAAGTATAGAGACATCTGGATGCTTTCTGCCGTGACACCCCTAAGTTTGGGGCAAGGATGCTGTCTAATTAGGGTTTCTATTGCTGTGAAGAGACACCATGACCACAGCAACACTTATAAAGGAAAACATTTAATTGCGACTGGCCTACAGTTCAGAGGTTCAGTCCACTATCATCACGGCCGGAAGCATGGCAGCATGTGGGCAGACATGGTGCTGGAGAAGGAGCTGAGAATCCCACGTGATCTGTGGCAGCAGAAGTGAACTGCCACACTGGCTGTGACTTGAGCATCTGAGCCCCCAAGCCTGCCTCCTCCAACAAGGCCACACCTCCTAATAGTGACATTCCCTTTGCACCTATGGGGGCCATTTTATTCAAACCACTGCAGGAACCAATAGAGGCCCCGGCTGTCTCTGGTTCTTTCCTTACACCTGCGTTAGAGCATCAGCTGCCCCTTGGCCACACTTCCAGACCAGCATGGCCATCACAAAGCTTATCCTGGGAATGAGGCCAAAAACCCCAAAAATGCATGCAGGCCTGCCAAGACAAGAGATTTCAGAGATACCTGCCCATGGAGGGGTCATGATCTGTAGAGATGGTACAGGTATGAATAGCGGCCTCTGTTTGGAAATAAGGCCTCCTTACCCCAAGAGAGGCACTGAAACTCATTTTCTAAAGCCAGGGCCGAGTGCTGTGGCCTCCCAGTAACCTGGACCTAGAGTCTCCAGATAAAATAAAGGACACCAATTTCAATTTGAATTTCAAGTAAATGATAAGTTTCTTGGTTTATGTTAGTGTTAGTATAACCCCTATCGTGTTTGTGGTGTATTTTAGAGTTAGTATACCCCTTATCGTGTTTACTGAAAATATTTGTTCAATCCTCAGCCACCATCTGAGGCAGCCTCTGTCTTTATTTGCTGAGTGCGGCAGCTCCAGGGCGACCCTGACTGGCTGGCTGGTCAGATAGCAGCACGGCAGAGCACAGATGGGGAAGTTGTCGTTGTCCCAGAGAAAGACTGGCCTTCCCTGCTCAGACTGTCACAGTTCAAAGGGCTGAGACGTTAAGAGGCCCAAGACATCAAGATCAACTTAAGACACCATCATAGCTGTCTCAAGTCCTCGAAGGTGTATGAGCGATGGTGACGTTAAGAATGGAGGTGGGCGGTCCTTGGACTTCCCACAGGTCAGGGAA
>NC_022031.1:608914-616560 GCF_000317375.1 Microtus ochrogaster
AAATAAATAAATTTTAAAAAAAAGATAAAAGAACATAAAACATAAAAAAAAAAAAGAATGTGCTCTAATGGAATTCTGACATGCAGTCCCTGAGTAGCAACAGGAAATGATCTCACAGCATTGATCTGGGCTATGTTAAGAAAAGCCATAGACCACTTAACCCCCTGGCATGTTCAGCTCCTCTGAATCCTGGGTATTATTCAGGCTGTATTATGAGAGCTGGGAGGGGGAGGAAGCCCAGGGGAGACACAGCCCCTTTTCTCCTGAGATTCAACCATTGCTGTTATCACGGATTCTCACTCTCCCTTCCAGCCTGAAGATGGCCCAAGGGTGTAAACATCATTGGCTATTTTAGAATCAATGATAACATAATTAACAATATTTTTTCTTCTTTTGTTTCAGTGCTTGGAATTGAATCCAGGATGTTGCTCTTGCCAGGCAAGGGATATTGCAAGTGAGCTGCATGCCCAGACCTGGCTTTGAGTCAGTGTCTTACAAACCATTTCACTGGTCCAGGGATAAAGGTTAGCTTTCCTAAGTATCGGTGTTCCTCCTGCACAGACAGGGCAGGAGAACGGCAAGTGCAGGGTCAGTGCTGAACAGCCACACACGCTACTGCTCAAAGGCAAGCTGCAAGGCCAGATACGTAGCCAAGTCAGCACTAAAGGCCCCGATTTAAGCCATTACTGTCCTGGGTTTCTCATGAATGCTCCTCTGGCTCATGCTCCTCATCTCTAAAATCTGTAGTCATGTTTTACGACAAAAACCCCAAGTATGAAAAGTGTTTTAAATTTATTCTATTGACATTGAAGTTATATACCATTAAATCCACTCTTTGGAAAGTTCAGTGGCTTTAAGTATCTTTCTACCATCCATCCATGCTTACTCCTCCCCATCGGTACTAAAATTACAGTAAGAAGACAAAACCACAAGGACTAAGAGAGCACACAAAGTCAGGCACTGGTAATTGATCTTACAGAGCTGAGCCAGCCAAAATGCTAAGCTGCTAGTGGAGAATGCCAAGAGGAACCACACTTACAGGACAAATTTTCCCAAAAAAATAACAATAATAATAATTTAGGACTTGCCATGAGGAGCCTGTGGGTACAAAAATGAGTTCAAAACAGGAGGATAAAACCAAGCATGGTACGAGCACTCAGGAGGTAGCAACGGGAGGACCAAGAGTTCAAGGTTCTCCTTGACTATATAGCAAGTTCCAATGATAGACTACATGGGAAGGAAGTCAGCACCCCTTTTTCTAGCTGTATCACCTTCTTTCTCTCTCTATCTTTCTCCCTACCCCTCTATCTCACAAACATACACAGATAGATGATAGATGGATAGATAGATAGATAGATAGATAGATAGATAGATAGATAGATGATGGATAGATAGATAGATAGATAGATAGATAGATAGATAGATAGATAGATAGATAGATGACGTGGTATTTCCCTCTGTATGCTGTGATTACCGTTAGTGAATAAAGAACTGCTTTGAGCCTATAGCTGAACAGGGTGGGGTGGAGCAGAGCTAGGCAGGGAGGACTGGACTGAATGCTGGGAGAAAGAAGGGTGGAGTCAGAGAGAAGCCAGGTAGCCCTGCCGGATTTAGATGTGGGAACTTTAGCCAGTAAGCCACAGCCACATGGCAATACACACATTAATGGAGATGGGTTAAATTAAGATGTAAGAATTAGCCAATAAGAAGCTAGAGCTAATGGGCCAAGCAGTGATTTAATTAATATGGTTTCATCCGGGCGATGGTGGCGCACGCCTTTAATCCTAGCACTCGGGAAGCAGAGGCAGGCGGATCTCTGTGAGTTCAAGACTAGCCTGGTCTACAGAGCTAGTTCCAGGACAGGCTCCAAAGCCACAGAGAAACCCTGTCTCAAAAAAAAAAATTAATATGGTTTCTGTGTGATTATTTTGGGGCTGAGTGTCTGGGAACTAATTAGCGGCCTCCCTCCTACAGATAGATAGATAACAAGCAAAGAAGAAAACCAAGGGATTTGTGAGTTTGTTATGCCTAGTCTGTGGGGACCCCAAAAGGCCACCAGGGAGACCGACTCACCAAAATGCAAAAGCAAGGTTTATTGCATGCTCAATTACAAGCCAGCAGGGACCTTGTCAGCACAGTAGCAGGAGGAAGTACCCTGCCCTTCTAGAGGGCATTATTTAAAGGCAAAACCCAGAAAAGTTACATTAGCAGGGTGCAGGTGACAAGTTCAATCCCGATTGGCTTGTGTCTAGGGACTTTTCAGAAATTTTGTTTTTGAACCTCGCCTGTTGCTTGCCAAGTTTTCTTATCGGCTGACCTTTGGGTGGGGATATTCTGCAGTCAACTGTATTCTCCAGATGGCTACCCTGTTACTTTTGCCCCTAGCCATTTCTGAGGACTGGAATGTTTTATGGGAAATAGCTTACACAAGACACAAGATGGAGGCAGAAGACAAAATGGAGGAACTTTGGTTCTTCAATTTTCTTTGGAATGAGAGTGGTGCCTGTCGGCTCCAGCCCAACTTGGCGGTGCATTCCTGAGAAGGAGGGTGTGGATGTGGACTAAGGAAAAAAAAAAAAAAAAAACAAGAGACAGAAAATAGAGTCAGGAGGCTTCCAGTGAAGACTGTAAAAAATAGGGGGCCCCGAGTTTATCACTCACTGTCCTTCTATGCCGCAGTCAAAAGGGAAAAACACAAGCCTTCGATGGTACAAAGAACAGGTGAGAGTAAATACCTCCTTACACCCCAAAACTCCTGGTAACTGTGCCCTAAGCCAAACATCCTGTTGACTGGCCTTTGAGGAGTACAGCATCCAGTAGCCACATCCTTGGCCAAACAGCCTGTTATTTGTCCTTGAGGAGCAAGACCAGGTCTCAGCTCTCTCACCTTTAGTCAAGATGGAAACAGATTCAAAACTGAGTGCCCTCACAGATACCCATAGGCTCATATATTGAAACCCTTGGTCCCCAGTGACTGGAATTGTCTGGGAAGGATTAGGGAGGAGGTGTGTCACTGGCCTTGGGCTCCCTAGCTCCTGTCCATACATTTTATCTTTAGGAGTCATTATTTTGCACAACGGTAAGTCCTAGAGTCACCTGGGTTTCTATTCATTCTCCTTACTCCCAACTCAGCTTTTTGAGAATGAAGTGCACAAGGTTAAATTGGTATCAAGATTTATCCATATTTCCAGGTGTGTGAAAGCTACAGGCCTGCCTGGGTCCTCACAGCCTTGGGCAGGCTGGGGACATCCACAAGCTCACCTGTTACTACAAGGTAAACACCATTATGATGAGCAAATATGGTGGAGAGATGGGAGAGAAAAAGAAGTGGACCGGTTTGTGTGCTGTAGAAAGAGGCAGAACTGAAGAAGCAAAGGCAGTGGGAAAACAGGCTGACGTGGGTGATCTGCTTGCCACTGGCGTCCATCATGATGTCCTGGGTTGCTGCTGAAAGTTGTGTCTGGGCCCATAGTCCTACTCCAGTCAGAGTCCATGTTGACATCCATAGCTCATGTTCCCTCCAAAGACCACACGGATGTCCAGCGTCTGGATCTGGGCCACCACCTGAGACCATGCCCAGGATGAGTGATCTTCGCTGCCACCCAGGGCCATGATGACATCTGGGCCCAAGCTGCTGTCTGGGTCCATTTGATGTCCTTGGCTTCTATTACCACCGGGATCCTTTGGATACCTGGGGTCTTCTGGTTAGCCGCCTGACACCATGTTGGTATCCTAGGGCCATGCTGCTGCCAGGGCCATACTGATCTGGGGCCATGCTGCTATTGGGGCCTAGGTGGCACTGGGCCCAAGCTGCTCCAAGGGCCATGTCTGGGTCTATGTCCTGCTGCAGCAGGGGTCTATGCTAATCTCTGTAGCCCAAAATACACAGGGGGCCATAGGAACCATGTGAGTTGAAATCCAATGGCTGTGCTAAATCGGCACGGCCCTATGCTGGCTCTGAGAGAGCGAGTCCTGCTCCTAGCTGGCCACTGAAGCAGGAGAGCTGGCCCCATACTCTGAAAAGATGACTCCCCCATGACAGGTGTGGGAGAGCTGGCTCCATCCCTTGCCTGAGTTGGGCAGCTCCTGCAGCCCAGACTGACAAAATCAGACCCACAGCCAAGGCTTTGAGTTGTCCTACCCAAACATCTACCCCATCCATGACCTGCCGGAGTGTGTGAAGGAAGCCATAGCTGCAGAATCTCCACGACTTGGGGCAATGGCAGGATTTCCAGGAAATGTTTTGGTGAGGTTCAGTGTTAATGGTGTACCAGAAGCCAGAGGCTTTGAACAGACCAACAACCCATTACAAGAAACTTTTGCAAGTACGTGGCATGAACAAAAGGGTCTACTTGTGACACACCACAGCTCCCAATACCACTAAGATGAAGGAAGAGGTGTTGGGGAGGTGGAAAGATGGAGGAGAGAAGTGGGGTTTTGTTTGTTTTGTTTTTAATTCATTTTCTTTTGGGGAGGACCCTATGGGGGTGATGGGCGGATATGGAGGTGACAGGGAAATAAACGGGATTGGGATGCATAATGTGAAATTCTTTGGGAATAAAAATTTTTCAAAGAATCAATTTTAAAAATTAAGAAAAAAAGTTATCGATATTTGTACTAGGAGTCTGGTTCAGAAAGGCTGGTTGGGAGCTGCAGAGATGGTAGTGTGATGAGTGGACCATGGGTTCCTAATGCTACTGACTGCACGTGTGCACGTCCCAGGGCTATGGCGTCACTTAGTTGGTAGATGCTTGCCCAGCATTCTCATGCCCTGGGTTTGATCCTCGCTCCAACACACCAGGTATGCTAGTCATTTATGCCACAGCTTAAGCATACATGGACAGCCCGTTTATGGCGCTTCTCCAGTTGTTGCTATCCTGGGCAGCCCTAGATGCTTGTGTTATTGTCATACCCAAGGTTGCACAGTCTTCCTTTATGCTGTCTGGCTAGCATTTTGGGTGCCTTCCTCTTCGCCTTATCCCGTGCATTCTTCCAAGTAATACTATCTTCAGGTATCTGCCGTCATTCATTCTCAATAACATGGTTGACGTATCTCAAGCACCGTTTCTGTATCCTGCAGTTTACTTCCATATCCTGTAGCTGAATGTTTCTTAATGTCATCACTGCACAGCCTATCTCTGTGTGACACCCAGAATCTTCCTGGGACATTCCGTCTAAACACATTCAGCCGCTATTCTAAGGAGCGCTTCGTTGTCCAGGTTTCAGAGTTGTAAAGAAGGCAGCTCAAGACAAGTGTCTCATAATTTTCTTTTTAATTTTGTTGTTGTCGTTATGTCGCTTGCTGATCTAACCTTTCCTAGTGTCTGGAATGTAAACTTTGCTATCCCTATCCACCTCTTGATATCTAAAATAGTTCCCTCTTTTGAACTGAGGTTTCAAATAGACAAAGTTGACTGTTTGCTTGAGGTTCTGATTCTTTATTACAACGCTAAAATTCTTATGCACCCTTCTCTTGTATCATATCTCAGCCTTCTTGATGTTGACTTTCACACCAAGGTTTTCACTGACTTCCACCACTCTATCTACCTTGGCCTGCAGCTCAGCTGGACTTTCAGCAAGCAGTGCTGTATCGTCGGCAAAACACAAGCTACTGATTCACATGCCACCTGTCTGCACACCTATCTCCTCGTCCTCCAGGGCTGTTGCTATTGTTAATTCCAGGAATAGATTACAGAGCAGTGGTGAGAGGATGCATCCCTGCGACCTTCCCACGATTGTATTAAACTGATCGCTTAGCTCTTCACAGACTTGACTGTGGTGTCTTTATAGGTATTTTCTAGTATTCTTATGATTTCCTCTGGGTACCTGTAGAACCTCATTGTTTCCCAAAGTCCTTTTATCCAAATGTTATCGAATGCCTTCCTGAAATCGATGTAACAGACATATAACTCTTTTCCAAATTCTTCATATTTTTTTGCCAGTTGCCTAAAGCGAAGATCAGATCAACTATGCTCCTGTTAGCTCTGAATCCGTACTGGGCCTCAGCTAAGATGAAGCACTCATTCATAATTCCTATACACAAGAAGAAGGACAAGCTGGACACTCAAATTACAGGGGCGTTAACTTTGTTGTGCCTTAGCAGCAAGATCTTCTCCATTATCCTGCAAAGGATCAAGGGCAGAACAGAGGAAGGGGTGTGGTAGTTGCGAGCCTATTTCCCACACTCAGGTGGTAGAGGTAGTGCAATCATAAATTCAAGGTTATCCTTGTCGATATAGCAAACTGGAAAACAGTCTGAGAGTCATGACACCCTTCCTCAAAAAAAATTTAATACAAATTTGGTCCAAATGAGCTGAGCATGGGAGTACATGCCCATCACCCCATAACTCATAAGGTTGAGACTGGAGAGTTGCTCTGAGTTTGGGCTACCTAGTGAGTTCTAGGCCAACTCGTGCTGGAGGTTAAAGGGGAAGAAATCCTGCGTGAAAAGCAAACTGATTTAAGTGGTAAAATGTTATCTTCTTATTATGGTAAGATATGCATAAGTGTTCACTGGTATTTACCCTTTATTAACTTTTAGTTTATCTCTTGTCATTGTTGTTTTGTTTGTTTGTTTTTCCAGACAAGATTTCTCTGTGTAGCCCTGGTTGTCCTGGAACTTGCTTTGTAGTAGACCAGGCTGTCCTCGAACTCACAGAGATCCACCTGCCTCTGCCTCCCAAGTGCTGGGATTAATGTGTGGACCACCACCATACCACTTAGTTCATCCTTATAAATAGTACTTGACTATTTCAAAGGGAGAAAAAAATGTTAGAAACATTTGAAAAGATGTTAAATGCTGTGAATTCTCCTAGTCATCCATGTTCTTGGAAGGCAGCTTTTGGTGTGAGTGAGGGAATTTCTAAGTTCCCATTACAGGGGTGTGTGTGTGTGTGTGTGTGTTTGTTGTTGTTTCCATAATGAGAAGAAAGTTACCATAATATGGTTCTCACGTGCAAAACCATCTGGCCCCTGAGCTGGGCAGGTAAGACACACATTTGTGTGTAGATTCCTGGCAGGTATGATAGAGGTCTAGCCTGGAAAGAGAAGCCAACAGGATCAGGCCCAGGGATGAATGACTGGCACACAAGAGGACTGAGGCAAGAGTCCAGCTTTGCACCCCAATGTTGACTCACCCTAGGAAGTAGGGTGCCCTCAAGAAGCGATCTTGAGTAAGGTGGCTCTCTGTGGTTGAGAAGAGATCTCAAAGCGGAACTTCACTGCAGGGCTTTAGCTGTTTACCTTCCCAGGCCTTGGAGGAGGAAGGCAGGCCCTGAACATGACTCTGCACTCTCTGAGATCATAGTATCAGTATAAGCCAGACCGGGACTAAGACGTGCTGAGGATGGGAATAAAGCTTAAATCTTACAAGGAAACTGCAGTTGAGAACATGGAGGAGGGCTAGCGGGATGTCTCAATGACAGAGCATGTTTTCCTAGCATGCTGGGAACAAGGCCCTCCTTCAAAAAGAGGAGGAGGGGAGAGGGAGAGGGAGAGGAATGAAGGGTAGGCTGTTCCCATAAGCAGATATTAGGAAGTGGACCCAGAACCTACTCAGAGGGTTTCTGATGATCTGGAAATAACTTATACCATTGGTAAGACCTTTCCTAAGGAGCTTCGTGTGCGTGTGTGTGCGTGTGTGTGTG